>NW_023367243.1:0-42065 GCF_902167145.1 Zea mays
TAAAAATGGGGGTTGTGTGGCCATTGATCGTCGACCAGAGGCTCATACACCTCACCCACATATGTTTCCTCCTTGCCATAGATCACATTCTTGGATTTCTGGTGGAGACCATTTCTTGGTCAAAATCCGAATGTGTTAGCCTCCGGTATTTTTGAAAATGGTCATTCATGGCTATTTTCGACAAAAATGGGGGTTGTGTGGCCATTGATCATCGACCAGACGCTCATACACCTCACCCCACATATGTTTCCTTGCCATAGATCACATCCTTGGATTTATGGTGGAGACCATTTCTGGTCAAAAATCCGTAGGTGTTAGCCTTCAATGTCATTGAAAATGGTCGTTCATGGCTATTTTCGACAAAAATTAGGGTTGTGTGGCCATTGATCGTCGACCAGAGGCTCATACACCTCACCCCACATATGTTTCCTTGCCATAGATCACACCATAGATTACATTCTTGGATTTCTGGTGGAAACCATTTCTTGGTTAAAAACTCGTACGTGTTAGCCTTCGGTATTATTGAAAATGGTCATTCATGGCTATTTTCGACAAAATGGGGGTTGTGTGGCCATTGATCATCGACTAGAGGCTCATACACCTCACCCCACATATCTTTCCTTGTCATAGATCACATTCTTGGATTTCTAGTGGAGACCATTTCTTGGTCAAAAATCCGTAGGTGTTAGCCTTCGGTATTATTGTAAATGGTCATTCTATGGCAAGGAAACATATGTGGGGTGAGGTGTATGAGCGTTTGGTCGATGATCAATGGCCACACAACCCCCATTTTTGCCGAAAATAGCCATGAGCGACCATTTTCAATAATACTAGAGGGCTAAGACCTACGGATTTTTGATCAAGAAATGGTCTCCACCAGAAATCCAAGAATGTGATCTATGGCAAGGAAACATATGTGGGGTGAGGTGTATGAGCCTCTGGTCGATGATCAATGGCCACACAACCCCTATTTTTGTCGAAAATAGCCATGAATGACCATTTACAATAATACCGAAGGCTAACACCTACGGATTTTTGACCAAGAAATGGTCTCCACTAGAAATCCAAGAATGTGATCTATGGCAAGGTAACATATGTGGGGTGAGGTGTATGAGCGTCTGGTCGATGATCAATGGCCACACAACCCCCATTTCTTGGTTAAAAATCCGTAGGTGTTAGCCTTCGGTATTATTGAAAATGGTCGTTCATGGCTATTTTCGACAAAAATGGGGGTTGTGTGGCCATTGATCATTGACCAGAGGCTCATACACCTCACCCCACATATGTTTTCCTTGCCATAGATCACATTTCTTGGATTTCTGGTGGAGACCATTTCTTGGTCAAAAATCCGTAGGTCTTAGCCTTCGGTATTATTGAAAATGGTCATTCATGGCTATTTTCGGCAAAATGGGGGTTGTGTGGCCATTGATCATCGACCATAGGCTCATACACCTCACCCCACATATGTTTCCTTGCCATAGATCACATTCTTGGATTTCTGGTGGAGGACCATTTCTTGGTCAAAAATCCGTAGGTGTTAGCCTTCGGTATTATTGTAAATGGTCATTCATGGCTATTTTCGACAAAAAATGGGGGTTGTGTGGCCATTGATCATCGACCAGAGGCTCATAAAAAATGGGGGTTGTGTGGCCATTTATCATCGACTAGAGGCTCATAAACCTCACCCCACATATGTTTCCTTGCCATAGATCACATTCTTGGATTTCTGGTGGAGACCATTTCTTGGTCAAAAATCCGTAGGTCTTAGCCTCTAGTATTATTGAAAATGGTCGCTGTTAGCCTTCGGTATTATTGAAAATGGTCATTCATGGCTATTTTTGACAAAAATGGGGGTTGTGTGGCCATTGATCATCGACTAGAGGCTCATACACCTCACTACACATATGTTTCCTTGCCATAGATCACATTTTTGGATTTCTGGTGGATACCATTTTTTGGTCTAAAATCCGTAGGTGTTAGCCTCTAGTATTATTGAAAATGGTCGCTCATGGCTATTTTCAAGGTCGCTCATGGCTATTTTCATAAAAAATGGGGGTTGTGTGGCCATTTATCGTCGACCAGAGGCTCATACACCTCACCCCACATATGTTTCCTTGCCATAGATCACATTCTTGGATTTCTGGTGGAGACCATTTCTTGTTCAAAAATCCGTAGGTGTTAGCCTTCGATATTATTGAAAATGGTCATTCATGGCTATTTTCATAAAAAATGGGAGTTGTGTGGCCATTGATCATCGACTAGAGGCTCATACACCTCACCCCACATATGTTTCCTTGTCGTAGATCACATTCTTGGATTTCTGGTGGAGACCATTTCTTGGTCTAAAATCCGTAGGTGTTAGCCTCTAGTATTATTGAAAATGGTCGCTCATGGCTATTTTCGACAAAAATGGGGGTTGTGTTGCCATTGATCATCGACCAGAGGCTCGTACACTTCACCCCACATATGTTTTCTTGCCATAGATCATAATCTTGGATTTCTCGTGGAGACCATTTCTTGGTTAAAAACTCGTACGTGTTAGCCTTCGGTATTATTGTAAATGGTCATTCATGGCTATTTTCGGCAAAATGGGGGTTGTGTGGCCATTGATCATCGACCAGAGGCTCATACACCTCACCCCACATATGTTTCCTTGCCATAGATCACATTCTTGGATTTCTGGTGGAGACCATTTCTTGCTCAAAAATCCGTAGGTGTTAGCCTTCGGTATTATTGAAAATGGTCATTCATGGCTATTTTCGACAAAAATGGGGGTTGTGTGGCCATTGATCATCGACCAGACGCTCATACACCTCACCCGACATATGTTTCCTTGCCATAGATCACATTCTTGGATTTCTGGTGGAGACCATTGAAAGGGAATTAGGCTTACACCTAGTTCCTATATAATTTTGGTGGTTGAATTGCCCAACACAAATCTTTGGACTAACTAGTTTGTTCTAGTGTATAAGTTATACAGGTGCAAAAGGTTCACACTTAGCCAATAAAAAGACCAAGTGTTGGGTTCAACAAAAGAGCAAAGGAGCAACCGAAGGCTCCTCTGGTCTGGCGCACCGGACTGTCCGGTGCACCACCAGACAGTGTCCGGTGCACCAGAGGACTTCAACGCGAACTCATCGCCTTCGGGAATTCTCCAGAGCCGGCACGCTATAATTCACCGGACTGTCCGGTGCTCCAACGGGACGCAGCTCAGGAACTCGCCAGCCTCAGGAAATCAGAGCGGCTGCTCCGCTATAATTCACCGGACATGTCCGGTGTGCACCGGACTGTCCGGTGCATCCACGGAGCAAAGGCTACTTCGGCGCCAACGGCTACCTGCGATGCATTTAATGCGCGCGCAGAAGTCAGAGTCGCCCATGCCGGCGCACCGGACAGTGAACAGTGCATGTCCGGTGCGCCACCGGACATCGAGGCGGGCCCAGAAGTCAGAACTCCAACGGTCAGATTCCAATGGCACTGGTGACGTGGCAGGGGCACCGGACATGTCTGGTGTGCACCGGACTGTCCGGTGCGCCATCGAACAGACAGCCTCCACCAACGGTTATTTTGGTGGTTGGGGCTATAAATACCCCAACCACCCAACCATTCATTGCATCCAAGTTTTCCACTTCCCAACTACTTACAAGAGCTCTAGCATTCAATTCTAGACACACCAAAGAGATCAAATCCTCACCAAATTCCACACAACGCCCTAGTGACTACAGAGAGAGATTTGCTTGTGTTCTTTCGAGCTCTTGCGCTTGGATTGCTTTCTTCTTTCTTGATTCCTTCATTGCGATCAAACTCACTTGTAATTGAGGCAAGAGACACCAAACTTGTGGTGGTCCTTGTGGGAACTTTGTGTTCCAAGTGATTGAGAAGAGAAAGCTCACTCGATCCGTGGGATCGTTTGAGAGAGGGAAGGGTTGAAAGAGACCCGACCTTTGTGGCCTCCTCAACGGGGAGTAGGTTTGAGAGTACCGAACCTCGGTAAAACAAATCCGCGTGTCACACTCTTCATTTGCTTGCGATTTGTTTTCCACCCTCTCTCGCGGACTCGGTTCATATTTCTAACGCTAACCCCGGCTTGTAGTTGTGTTTATATTTGTAAATTTCAGTTTCGCCCTATTCACCCCCCCCTCTAGGCGACTATCAATTGGTATCAAAGCCAGGTTCTTCATTAGAGCCTAACCGCTCGAAGTAATGTCGGGAGATCACGCCAAGAAGGTGATGGAGACCGGCGAAAAGCCCACTACAAGCCACGGGAGCACTTCATCGGAAGAGTCCCGCACTAAGAGGAAGGAGAAGAAGAAGAGCTCCTCCAACAAAGGGAAGGAGAAGAAATCTTCTTCTCACCACAAAGAGAAGAAGGAGAAATCTTCCTCTCACAAGCCGCATCGGAGTGGGGACAAGCACAAGAGGATGAGGAAAGTCGCCTACTACGAGACCGACACTTCATCAACATCCACCTCCGGCTCCGACACGGCGTCCGTCACTTCTAAACGCCAAGAGCGTAAGAAGTATAGTAAGATTCCCCTAAGCTACCCTCGCATTTCTAAACATACACCTTTACTTTCCGTCCCATTAGGCAAACCACCAACTTTTGATGGTGAAGATTACGCTAGGTGGAGCGATTTAATGCGATTTCATCTAACCTCGCTCCACAAAAGTATATGGGATGTTGTTGAGTTTGGTGCACAGGTACCGTTCGTAAGGGATGAAGACTATGATGAGGATGAGGTGGCCCAAATCGAGCACTTCAACTCTCAAGAAACAACAATACTCCTCGCCTCTTAAGTAGAGAGGAGTATAACAAAGTTCAAGGGTTGAAGAGCGCCAAGGAGGTTTGGGATGTGCTCAAAACCGCGCACGAGGGAGATGAGCTCACAAAGATCACCAAGCGGGAAACGATCGAGGGGGAGCTCGGTCGGTTCCGGCTTCGCAAAGGGGAATAGCCACAACACATGTACAACCGGCTCAAGACCTTGGTGAACCAAGTGCGCAACCTCGGGAGCAAGAAGTGGGACGACCACGAAGTGGTTAAGGTTATTCTAAGATCTCTCATTTTCCTTAACCCCACTCAAGTTCAATTAATTCGTGGTAATCCTAGATATACTAAAATGACCCCAGAGGAAGTTATCGGGAATTTTGTAAGTTTTGAGTGCATGATCGAAGGCTCGAGGGAGATCAACGAGCTTGATGATCCCTCCACATCCGAAGCTCAACCCGTCGCATTCAGGCGACAGAGGAAAAGAAGGAGGAGTCTACACCAAGTAGACAACCAATCGACGCCTCCAAGCTCGACAATGAGGAAATGGCGCTCATCATCAAGAGCTTCCGCCAAATCCTCAAGCAAAGGAGGGGGAAAGACTACAAGTCCCGCTCCAAGAAAGTTTGCTACAAGTGTGGTAAGCCCGGTCACTTTATTGCAAAATGTCCATTATCAAGTGATAGTGACAGGGATAACGACAAGAAGGGCAAGAGGAGAGAAAAGAAGAGGTACTACAAGAAGAAGGGCGGCGATGCCCATGTTTGTCGGGAGTGGGACTCCGACGAGAGCTGAAGCGACTCCTCCTCCGACGAGGACGCCGCCAACATCGCCGTCACCAAGGGACGCCTCTTCCCCAACGTCGGCCACAAGTGCCTCATGGCAAAGGACGGCAAACGGAAGAAGGTTAAATCTAACTCCTCCACTAAATATGAGTCTTCTAGTGATGATAATGCTAGTGATGAGGAGGATAACTTGCGATCTCTTTTTGCCAACCTCAACATGCAACAAAAGGAAAAACTTAATGAATTGATTAGTGCCATTCATGAAAAGGATGATCTCTTGGACACTCAAGAGGACTTCCTTATTAAAGAAAATAAGAAGCATGTTAAGGTTAAAAATGCTTATGCTCTAGAAGTAGAAAAAATGTCAAAAACTATCTAGTGAGCTAAGCACTTGCCATGAGATGATTGACAACCTTAGAAATGAAAATGCTAGTTTAAATGCTAAGGTTGATTCTCATGTTTGTGATATTTCAATTCCCAATCTTAGAAACAATAATGATGATTTACTTTCTAAGATTGAAGAATTGAATGTATCTCTTGCTAGCCTTAGATTAGAAAATGAAAACTTGATTGCTAAGGCTAAAGATTTTGATGTTTGCAAAGTTACAATTTCCGATCTTAGAGATAAGAATGATATATTACGTGCTAAGATTGTTGAACTTAATTCTTGCAAACCATCTACATCTACCATTGAGCATGTCACTATTTGTACTAGATGTAGAGATATTGATGTTGATGCTATTCATGATCACATGATTTTGATTAAACAACAAAATGATCATATAGCAAAATTAGATGCTAAAATTGTCGAGCATAACTTAGAAAATGAAAAGTTTAAATTTGCTAGAAGTATGCTCTATAATGGGAGACGCCCGGGCATCAAGGATGGCATTGGCTTTCAAAGGGGAGACAATGTCAAACTTAATGCCCCTCCTAAAAGATTGTCCAACTTTGTTAAGGGCAAGGCTCCCATGCCTCAGGATAACGAGGGTTACATTTTATACCCTGCCGGTTATCCCGAGGACAAAATTAGGAGAATTCACTCTAGGAAGTCTCACTCTGGCCCTAATCATGCTATTATGTATAAGGGTGAGACATCTAGCTCTAGGCAACCAACCCGTGCTAAGTTGCCTAAGAAGAAAACTCCTATTGCATCAAATGATCATGATATTTCTTTTAAAACTTTTGATGCATCTTATGTTTTGACTAACAAATCCGGCAAGGTAGTTGCCAAGTTTGTTGGGGGCAAACACAAGGGGTCAAAGACTTGTGATTGGATACCCAAAGTTCTTGTTTCTAATGCCAAAGGACCCAAAACCGTTTGGGTACCTAAGTCAAGAACTAAAATTGTTTTGTAGGTTTATGCATCCGGGGGCTCAAGTTGGATACTAGACAGCGGGTGCACAAACCATATGACAGTGGAGAAAAGGATGTTCTCCTCCTATGAGAAAAACCAAGATCCCCAACGAGCTATCACATTCGGGGATGGAAATCAAGGTTTGGTCAAAGGTCTTGGTAAAATTGCTATATCTCCTGACCATTCAATTTCCAATGTTTTTCTTGTAGATTCTTTAGATTACAATTTGCTTTCCGTTTCACAATTATGTCAAATGGGCTACAACTGTCTATTTACTGATGTAGGTGTCACTGTCTTTAGAAGAAGTGATGATTCAATAGCATTTAAGGGTGTGTTAGAGGGTCAGCTATACTTAGTAGATTTTGATAGAGCTGAACTCGACACATGCTTAATTGCTAAGAATAACATGGGTTGGCTCTGGCACCGCCGACTAGCCCATGTTGGGATGAAGAATCTTCATAAGCTTCTAAAGGGAGAACACATTTTAGGACTAACAAATGTTCATTTTGAGAAAGACAGGATTTGTAGTGCATGTCAGGCAGGAAAGCAAGTTGGAGCCCATCATCCACACAAGAACATCATGACCACCGAAAGACCACTGGAGCTCCTACACATGGACCTATTCGGCCTGATTCCTTACATAAGCATCGGCGGGAGTAAGTATTGTCTTGTAATAGTGGATGATTATTCTCGCTTCACTTGGGTATTCTTTTTACAGGAAAAATCTCAAACCCAAGAGACCTTAAAGGGATTCTTGAGACGGGCTCAAAATGAGTTTGTCTTAAGGATCAAGAAAATAAGAAGCGACAACGGGACGGAGTTCAAGAACTCTCAAATCGAAGGCTTTCTTGAGGAAGAGGGCATCAAGCATGAGTTCTCTTCTCCCTACACCCCATAACAAAATGGTGTAGTGGAGAGGAAGAATCGAACTCTATTAGACATGGCAAGGACCATGCTTGATGAGTACAAGACTTCGGATCGGTTTTGGGCCGAGGCGGTCAACACCGCTTGCTACGCCATCAACCGGTTGTATCTACACCGAATCCTCAAGAAGACATCATATGAACTCCTAACCGGTAAAAAGCCCAACATTTCATATTTTAGAGTCTTTGGTAGCAAATGCTTTATTCTTATTAAAAGAGGTAGAAAATCTAAATTTGCTCCTAAGACTGTGGAAGGCTTTTTACTTGGTTATGACTCAAACACAAGGGCATATAGGGTCTTTAACAAGTCCACTGGACTAGTTGAAGTCTCATGTGACGTTGTGTTTGATGAAACTAACGGCTCTCAAGTAGAGCAAGTTGATCTTGATGAGATAGGTGATGAAGAGGCTCCGTGCATCGCGCTAAGGAACATGTCCATTGGGGATGTGTGTCCTAAGGAATCCGAAGAGCTTCCAAAAGCACAAGATCAACCATCCTCCTCCACGCGAGCATCTCCACCAACTCAAAATGAGGATGAGGCTCAAGTTGATGAAGTAGAAGATCAAGCAATTGAGCCACCTCAAGATGATGGCAATGATCAAGGGGGAGATGAAAATGAGGAAGACAAGGAGGAAGAGGAACAAAGGCCGCCACACCCAAGAGTCCACCAAACAATCCAACGAGATCACCCCGTCGACACCATCCTCGGCGACATTCATAAGGGGGTAACTACTAGATCTCGTGTTGCACATTTTTGTGAACATTACTCGTTTGTTTCCTCTATTGAGCCACACAGGGTAGAGGAAGCACTACAAGATTCGGATTGGGTGGTGGCGATGTAAGAAGAGCTCAACAACTTCACTAGGAATGAGGTATGGCATTTAGTTCCACGTCCTAACCAAAATGTTGTAGGAACCAAATGGGTCTTCCGCAACAAGCAAGACGAGCATGGTGTGGTGATAAGGAACAAAGCTCGACTTGTGGCCAAGGGATACTCCCAAGTCGAAGGTTTGGATTTCGGTGAAACCTATGCACCCGTAGCTAGGCTTGAGTCAATTCGTATATTATTAGCCTATGCTACTTACCATGGCTTTAAGCTTTATCAAATGGACGTGAAAAGTGCCTTCCTCAATGGACCAATCAAGGAAGAGGTCTATGTTGAGCAACCTCCCGGCTTTGAAGACAGTGAGTATCCTAACCATGTCTATAAGCTCTCTAAGGCGCTTTACGGGCTCAAGCAAGCCCCAAGAGCATGGTATGAATGCCTTAGGGATTTCCTTATTGCTAATGGCTTCAAAGTCGGAAAAGCCGATCCTACTCTATTCACTAAAACTCTTGACAATGATTTGTTTGTATGCCAAATTTATGTTGATGATATCATATTTGGGTCTACTAACGAATCTACTTGTGAAGAATTTAGTAGGATCATGACACAAAAGTTCGAGATGTTGATGATGGGGGAGTTGAAGTATTTTCTAGGATTCCAAGTCAAACAACTCCAAGAGGGCACCTTCATCAGCCAAACAAAGTACACTCAAGACATTCTAACCAAGTTTGGGATGAAGGATGCCAAACCCATCAAGACACCCATGGGAACTAATGGGCATCTCGACCTCGACACGGGAGGTAAGTCCGTGGATCAAAAGGTATACCGGTCGATGATAGGTTCATTACTCTATTTATGTGCATCTCGACCGGACATTATGCTTTCCCTTTGCATGTGTGCAAGATTCCAATCCGACCCTAAGGAATCCCACCTTACGACCGTAAAACGAATCTTGAGATATTTGGCTTATACTCCTAAGTTTGGGCTTTGGTACCCTCGGGGATCCACTTTTGATTTAATTGGTTATTCGGATGCCGATTGGGCGGGGTGTAAGATTAATAGAAAGAGCACATCAGGGACTTGCCAGTTCTTGGGAAGATCCTTGGTGTCTTGGGCCTCAAAGAAGCAAAATTCAGTCGCTCTTTCAACCGCCGAAGCCGAGTACATTGCCGCAGGTCATTGTTGCGCGCAATTGCTTTGGATGAGGCAAACCCTGCGGGACTACGGTTACAAATTAACCAAAGTCCCTTTGCTATGTGATAATGAGAGTGCAATCAAAATGGCCGACAATCCCGTCGAGCATAGCCGCACTAAGCACATAGCCATTCGGTATCATTTTCTTAGGGATCACCAACAAAAGGGAGATATTGAGATTGCATACATTAATACTAAAGATCAATTAGCCGATATCTTTACCAAACCACTTGATGAACAAACTTTTACCAAACTTAGGCATGAGCTCAATATTCTTGATTCTAGAAATTTCTATTGCTAACTTGCACACATAGCTCATGAATATACCTTTGATCATGTCTCTTTCATATGCTATGACTAATGTGTTTTCAAGTCTACTTCAAATCAAGTCATAGGTGCATTGAAAGGGCATTGGAGTCTTCGGCGAAGACAAAGGCTTCCACTCCGTCAACTCATCCTTCGCCGTCACTCCGAGCCGCTCTCTATCCTTGGGGGAGAGAGCAAAACAAAAGGACTCCTACTTTGGTATAATCTTCACTCTTTTATTTATGACCAAAGGAGGATAAAGTTATTTGAAGGGCTCTAATGACTCTGTTTTTGGCGATTCATGCCAAAGGGGGAGGAAGTATTAGCCCAAAGCAAAAGGACCGCACCACCACCTAATTTTAAAATGTAATTTCCAATTGTCAATTTGGTATCTTAATGTGTTCAAAAAGGGGAGAAAGTAGTATTTCAAAATTGTTTCATCAAAACCCTCTTGAACACTAAGAGGAGATTTTATTTAGGGGGAGTTTTGTTTAGTCAAAGGAAAAGCATTTGGAACAGGGGGAGAAAATTTCAAATCTTGAAAATGCTTTGCAAACTCTTATTCATTTACCCTTGACTATTTGCAAAAGAACTTTGAAAAGATTTACAAAAGATTTTGCAAAAACAAAACATGTGGTGCAAGCGTGGTCCAAAATGTTAAAAATGAAGAAACAATCCATGCATATCTTGTAAGTATTTATATTGGCTCAATTCCAAGCAACCTTTGCACTTATATTATGCAAACTAGTTCAATTATGCACTTCTATATTTGCTTTGGTTTGTGTTGGCATCAATCACCAAAAAGGGGGAGATTGAAAGGGAATTAGGCTTACACCTAGTTCCTATATAATTTTGGTGGTTGAATTGCCCAACACAAATCTTTGGACTAACTAGTTTGTTCTAGTGTATAAGTTATACACGTGCAAAAGGTTCACACTTAGCCAATAAAAAGACCAAGTGTTGGGTTCAACAAAAGAGCAAAGGAGCAACCGAAGGCTCCTCTGGTCTGGCGCACCGGACTGTCCGGTGCACCACTGGACAGTGTCCGGTGCACCAAAGGACTTCAACGCGAACTCGTCGCCTTCGGGAATTCTCCAGAGCCGGCGCGCTATAATTCACCGGACTGTCCGGTGTACACCGGACAGTGTCCGGTGCTCCAACGGGACGCGGCTCAGGAACTCGCCAGCCTCGGGAAATCAGAGCGGCTGCTCCGCTATAATTCACCGGACATGTCCGGTGTGCACCGGACTGTCCGGTGCATCCACGGAGCAACGGCTACTTCGGCGCCAACGGCTACCTGCGATGCATTTAATGCGCGTGCAGCGCGCGCAGAAGTCAGAGTCGCCCATGCCGGCGCACCGAACAGTGAACAGTGCATGTCCGGTGCGCCATCGGACATCGAGGCGGGCCCAGAAGTCAGAACTCCAACGGTCAGATTCCAACGGCACTGGTGACGTGGCAGGGGCACCGGACATGTCCGGTGCGCCATCGAACAGACAGCCTCCACCAACGGTTATTTTGGTGGTTGGGGCTATAAATACCCCAACCACCCAACCATTCATTGCATCCAAGTTTTCCACTTCCCAACTACTTACAAGAGCTCTAGCATTCAATTCTAGACACACCAAAGAGATCAAATCCTCTCCAAATTCCACACAACGCCCTAGTGACTAGAGAGAGAGATTTGCTTGTGTTCTTTCGAGCTCTTGCGCTTGGATTGCTTTCTTCTTTCTTGATTCCTTCATTGCGATCAAACTCACTTGTAATTGAGGCAAGAGACACCAAACTTGTGGTGGTCCTTGTGGGTACTTTGTGTTCCAAGTGATTGAGAAGAGAAAGCTCACTCGATCCGTGGGATCGTTTGAGAGAGGGAAGGGTTGAAAGAGACCCGGCCTTTGTGGCCTCCTCAACGGGGAGTAGGTTTGAGAGAACCGAACCTCGGTAAAACAAATCCGCGTGTCACACTCTTCATTTGCTTGCGATTTGTTTTCCACCCTCTCTCGCGGACTCGGTTTCATATTTCTAACGCTAACCCGGCTTGTAGTTGTGTTTATATTTGTAAATTTCAGTTTCGCCCTATTCACCCCCCCCCTCTAGGCGACTATCAACCATTTCTTGGTCTAAAATCCGTAGGTGTTAGCCTCTAGTATTATTGAAAATGGTCGCTCATGGCTATTTTCATAAAAAATGGGGGTTGTGTGGCCATTGATCATCGACCAGAGGCTCGTACACTTCACCCCACATATGTTTCCTTGCCATATATTACATTCTTGGATTTCTGGTGGAAACCATTTCTTGGTTAAAAACTCGTACGTGTTAGCCTTCGGTATTATTGAAAATGGTCATTCATGGCTATTTTTGACAAAATGGGGGTTGTGTGGCCATTGATCATCGACCAGAGGCTCATACACCTCACCCCACATATGTTTCCTTACCATAGATCACATTCTTGGATTTCTGGTGGAGACCATTGATCTTCGACCAGAGGCTCATACACCTCACTACACATATGTTTCCTTGCCATAGATCACATTCTTGGATTTATGGTGGAGAACATTTGATCTATGGCAAGGAAACATATGTGGGGTGAGGTGTACGAGCCTCTGGTCGATGGTCAATGGCCACACAACCCCCATTTTGCCGAAAATAGCCATGAATGACCATTTTCAAAAATACCGAAGGCTAACACCTACGGATTTTTGACCAAGAAATGGTCTCCACCAGAAATCCAAGAATGTGATCTATGGCAAGGAAACATATGTGGGGTGAGGTGTATGAGCCTCTGGTCGATGATCAATGGCCACACAACCCCCATTTTTGTCGAAAATAGCCATGAACGACCATTTTCAATAATACCGAAGGCTAACACCTACGGATTTTTGACCAAGAAATGGTCTCCACCAGAAATCCAAGAATGTGATCTATGGCAAGGAAACATATGTGGGGTGAGGTGTATGAGCCTATGGTGGAAGATCAATGGCCACACAACCCCCATTTTGCCGAAAATAGCCATGAACGACCATTTTCAATAATACCGAAGGCTAACACGTACGAGTTTTTAACCAAGAAATGGTCTCCACCAGAAATCCAAGAATGTGATCTATGGCAAGGAAACATATGTGGGGTGAGGTGTATGAGCGTCTAGTCGATGATCAATGGCCACACAACCCCCATTTTTGTCGAAAATAGCCATGAATGACCATTTTCAAAAATACTAAAGGCTAACACCTACGGATTTTTGACCAAGAAATGGTCTCCACCAGAAATCCAAGAATGTGATCTATGGCAAGGAAACATACGTGGGGTGAGGTGTACGAGCCTCTGGTCGATGATCAATGGCCACACAACCCCCATTTTGCCGAAAATAGCCATGAGTGAACATTTTCAATAATACCGAAGGCTAACACGTACGAGTTTTTAACCAAGAAATGGTTTCCACCAGAAATCCAAGAATGTAATCTATGGTGTGATCTATGGCAAGGAAACATATGTGGGGTGAGGTGTATGAGCCTCTGGTCGACGATCAATGGCCACACAACCCTAATTTTTGTCGAAAATAGCCATGAACGACCATTTTCAATGACACTGAAGGCTAACACCTACGGATTTTTGACCAAGAAATGGTCTCCACCATAAATCCAAGAATGTGATCTATGGCAAGGAAACATATGTGGGGTGAGGTGTATGAGCGTCTGGTCGATGATCAATGGCCACACAACCCCCATTTTTGTCGAAAATAGCCATGAATGACCATTTTCAAAAATACCAAAGGCTAACACATACGAGTTTTTAACCAAGAAATGGTCTCCACCAGAAATCCAAGAATGTAATCTATGGCAAGGAAACATATGTGGGGTGAGGTGTATGAGCCTCTGGTCGATGATAAATGGCCACACAACCCCCATTTTGCCGAAAATAGCCATGAATGACCATTTTCAATAATACTGAAGGCTAACACCTACGAGTTTTTAACCAAGAAATGGTCTCCACCAAAAATCCAAGAATGTGATCTATGGCAAGGAAACATATGTGGGGTGAGGTGTATGAGCCTCTGGTCGATGATCAATGGCCACACAACCCCCATTTTTGTCGAAAATAGCCATGAACGACCATTTTCAATAATACCGAAGGCTAACACCTACGGATTTTTGACCAAGAAATGGTCTCCACCAGAAATCCAAGAATGTGATCTATGGCAAGGAAACATATGTGGGGTGAGGTGTATGAGCCTCTGGTCGATGATCAATGGCCACACAACCCCCATTTTTGTCGAAAATAGCCATGAACGATCATTTTCAATAATACCGAAGGCTAACACCTACGGATTTTTTGACCAAGAAATGGTCTCCACCAGAAATCCAAGAATGTGATCTATGGCAAGGAAACATATGTGTAGTGAGGTGTATGAGCCTCTGGTCGAATATCAATGGCCACACAACCCCCATTTTTGTCGAAAATAGCCATGAACGACCATTTTCAATAATATCGAAGGCTAACAACTACGGATTTTTGACCAAGAAATGGTCTCCACCAGAAATCCAAGAATGTGATCTACGACAAGGAAACATATGTGGGGTGAGGTGTATGAGCCTCTGGTCGATGATCAATGGCCACACAACCCCCATTTTGTCGAAAATAGCCATGAACGACCATTTTCAATAATACCGAAGGCTAACACCTACGGATTTTTGACCAAGAAATGGTCTCTGAAAGGATCACGATGCCCAAGAGGGGGGGTGAATTGGGCTTTTCTAAAAATCAACACTAATTAAAACCTAAGCAAGAGCTAAACAAGAGCCCAACTTCACCCCAACAACTAGCACTAAAAAAATAATACCAGAAATGTAACAAGGCTAAAACAATGCTTCAAATACTTGCTAAACAAATACACAAAGTAAATAGCTTGAATTAAGTGCGGAATGTAAAGCAAAGTTTAGAAGACTCCTCCAATTTTTCCCGAGGTATCGAAGAGTCGGCACTCTCCACTAGTCCTCGTTGGAGCACCCGCGCAAGGGTATCGCTCCCCCTTGGTCCTCGCAAGAACCAAGTGCTCACTATGAGATGATCCTTTGCCACTCCGGCGCGGTGGATCCCTCGAGACCGCTTACAAACTTGAGTCGGGTCACCAACAAGATCTTCACGGTGATCACCGAGCTCCCAACGCCACCAAGCCGTCTAGGTGATGCCGATCACCAAGAGTAACAAGCCATAGACTTTCGCTTGACCAAGAGAAGCCTAATGCAAGTGGTGTGTGCTCTAGGTGGCTCTCACTAGCGCTAATGAGGAACAAACGCGGATTATGATTCTCTAATCTCCTCACTAGGCTTTTGGTGCTTGCAATGCTCTACCAAAGTGCTGGAATAAATGTGGAGTGCAAGACATTGAATATGGTGGGTGGAAGGGGTATAAATAGCCCTCACCCACCAACTAGCCGTTACAGGAAACTTGCTGCGCGATGGCGCACCGGACAGTCCGGTGCGCCACCGGTGCGCCAACGGTGCGCCACCGGTGCGCCAACGGTCACTTCCAACGGCTAGTTCTGACACAGAGCCGTTGGACTCATGGCGCACCGGACAGTGAACAGTCCACTGTCCGGTGCACACCGGACAGTCCGGTGCGATGTCCGGTGTGCCACTAAAATTCATCTCCGAAGGCAGCGCTCTCGGGTTTTCTGCGACTGGGAAGGCTCTGCTGTGAACCAGCCTGGTCCCACCTGGCAGAGGGTGCACCGGACAGTCCGGTGCACACCGGACAGTCCGGTGCCCCAAAGCCAGAAACCCTAAGTCTTGTTTTTCAGCTGATTTTCAAATCGGTTTTCGCTCTAACTTGTGTGTGAGTTCTAGAGTGACACCTAGCACTGTGTATGAGTGTGATTGTGCACCAACACTACACTAGAACTCTCTTGGTCAAACTACTCATCGACAACCCCTCTTTATAGTACGGCTAAAAGAGAATAAAAAGCCTAATTAAAATGCGAGTGTCCACATCTCCTTGACACTCGGACTCCGTAGGCCTTCACCTTTTGTTTCGTCGTTTTAGCCGTCGCTTCGAGTTCTTATCTCCGGGATTGTTTTCTCCGTTGTAGTACTTCTACCTGTCATGCGACCTAACTTACCATTTGTCTCTGCAAAACACACGTTAGTCACATATAATAATACGTTGTCATTAATCACTAAAACCAACCAGGGGCACATATAAGAATCGAAGCTAGAGCAGGGTCCATAGCCTGAGTGGTAGCAGGGGCAGCACTAGAGCTCCCAGCCTCATGATCATGAGAGCGTGGAGGCATAGGAGGCGGAGGTGGAGGAGGAATCCCAAAATCATCATCATCATCTGCTGCACCCTGGGTGTCAAACTGACGAAGTGCTGCATCCTCAGCCTGAGTGTCAAACACAGGAGCATAAGCTGGCACTGGAATCTCTAGAGCAGGACGGTAAGATCCAAACACAAGGCGAGAGGCCTCAAGGGTGCTCTGAAAGCGAGGTGGCTGGATCAGCTGCGCAAATATGTGGCATAAGTAGTGAGCATAGGGTAGCTGCCGCCGAGCACGAATCCCATCCAGAACAGTGTCCTCAATCTCACAGATCAGAAAGTCAACAACATCAAACTCAGAGTGGGATACCAGGGCACCAAGGAGCCAAAGCTGGATATGAGTGGTGGCCTCCCTGTATCCCATCCTAGGCAGGAGTGTCCGTCTGACGAGCTCATATAAGCACTTCGCTGCAGTAGTGAAGTCTGCTGGAGAACGTCGCGACCCATCTGTGAAAGGCGGGCGGAACAGAGCCGCGACGTGAGCTGTCCCTGGAGCTACACCACCGTGAGGGCGACGTGGAGGATCTGAAGTGCCATAGCAGAGACTGTGCAGGCGAGTCGACGAATCAGGGAATCCAAAAAGCTGTCTGATCTGACTGGCAGTGATCGTGACATCCTCGCGCTCAAAGCGGAACCTCATCCACTGATGATCCGGGTCAATCCAAACAGAGGCATAGAAGACGCGGACCCACTCCTCAACGTATCTGCCGCTGATAGTCAGAAAGGACAGAAGCCCTGGCAAATAGGTGAGATGAGCCTCAGACTCAGCACCGGCTGCTAGCAAGAAAGCTGGAAGATCCAATAGGCGGTGCACTCGCAGCGCAATCTGAGCTGACATCTGTGCCCTGAAGAAAGACTCCTGAATCCGAGTGCTAAAAAGAACTCCTGCTGCGGGGTCTCTCTGAGCTGGCAGCCAAGACTCCACGGGTACGTACCTGAACCGACGTACCCGGGCTGCAGTGGCACGCTGAAGATCAAATAGACGAGGATCCGAACCCAGTGGACGGACCTCAGTCTCATCGCGCTCCCGGAAGCGAGGTGGAGGGACAGGTGGAGCTGAAGCGGGAGCGGGGGCAGGGGAAGCAGTGGAAGCTGGCGTGGTGCTGGTAGTGGGTATGGCGGTGGAGGTGGATGGAGCAATAGGAGTGACTGGAGCAGGCAGAGTGGGTGGCGGAGTGGAAGCGGAGGTGTGAGTGGAGGAGCGAGACCGGGAGGCGAGACGACGAGCACGGAAAGCAATCTGATCTGATGGAATATCCGGCTGATCTCCAAGTGCTGCCTGTGCAGCGGCTGCGGCAGCTGCGGCTGCTGCGCGAGCCTCTCTGTCTGAACGCCGCTTCTTGCGGCCTTCCTGCTGCTCCAGATACACAGTCTTGCCCTTCACCTGCCTGAAGGGGCGACGAGGGTCCTCATCGTCGCCACCCCCTGATGCCGACGCATTCTTCGTGCGCGGCATCCTGAACTAAAGTCTGCAAATGAGATAGAGAGACTAAGCACAGAGCAAAAGTGACCGATATATTTAGCAAAGAGTGAGATGTCTACCTGGAAAGGTCACACGAGAGGTGACGATCCAGGCAGGACGAGAGACGGCACACGGTCACACAAGGTCACTGAAATGACAGAAGAGGTGAGCACGTATTAGTCACATAGTCATAAGCATATGAAATGTGAATAAATACATACACAAAGAGATATGGCACGAGATGGGACGATCGATAAGTCAAAAGCCGTGAAAACGACGTTTGACGGACAAATAGAGACATAGAATGAATGGAATTCAAATTGAGGCACAAAACAATATGGGATTGAGCCGATACTTCACGAATAGGTTTATATAGGTCAATATGAGTGAAGTGTGTACTTGGTTTGAATTTAGGCGAAGAAATAGGGTTTTGGGCACTCGGCTCGAAAACGATCGTGCAAAACGAGAATTTTGGTTAAATTTAAGCCTGGGATCTCGGATTGGCGTGAAATTTGGCAAGTAGGTTACTGGAAGTGTGGTGAAGGTGCCTGAAAAATTTGGGTTCAATTGGAGCAAGTTTGGCTGGTTTGGGCATTTCACCGAGCACTTGGTGGGCGAGGATTTAGGGTTTTAGGTATATGGCCATTTGAGGTGGGAATGCCCTCCCGAAGGAGCTAAGAGTATTGCAAGGATACACAATAGAGACATTAGAGCACAAACCACCAATTGGATTCACAGGAATTCACAGATTTGGAAGATTTGCAAAAGGGGGTGGTGAGAGGAATGCCACAGAGACCTTCAATCCGAGAGCAGGGAGATTGAGGGAAGGAAAGGAGCTGCTCACCGAGGGGAAGGGCACGGGCGAGGTCGCCGGAGCCTGGCGAGGACGGTGGCCGCCGGTGAGAGAAGGACGCCGGTGGGCGCTGGGAAATCGCCGCTGGACAGAGAGCACAGGCGCTGGCTGGGAAACAAGGGGCTTCTGGCCCGGCTCGGGCTGGAGGCCATTTTTTAAAACGCGAGATGGGCACACCGGACAGTCTACAGTGGCTGTCCGGTGCACACCGGACAGCGCACAGTAGCTGTCCGGTGAACCACCGGACAGCGCACAGGAAAAAGACTTTTAGCGCGCGGCTGCCGGTGCACCGGACATTGCACAGTGCAGTGTCCGGTGCACACCGGACTGTCCGGTGAGCCCAGACAGAGGGGAGTTTGGAAAATTTTGAATTTTTCTATCTAACTCCTAACCAAACCAAATCCCAACTTATAATCACACAAAAGAACACTTGTTGGGACAGGTATTGGCACCCTCATATACTTTTCAAAATATTTTGCCATAGGCTAGATAATTTTTAGAGAAAATAGGCAAATGGTGAAATTTGCATTTTGGTTTGCACTAGGGGTTTTCATGAGTGATTTGAGTTTTGAATACTCCCCCTAAGTGCAGTACCTCATGCATATTTCAAGAACCAATAATTGCATGAAAGTAAGAATTTAAGTGCTTAAAAGCTTAAAAACTAAGACTTGTCAAGTTTGACCCGAGTTAAGCTTTTTCACTCGCTTTATTGGCGGTTATCTCAACTAGGTTAGACAAGCCCTAGATGCAATACAAGGAATTTAAATATGCAATGCAAGCTTGACAACACCATTTGACATTTCACATAAAATTTCTGAGATCAAGAATATTTAGTTCATTCCTCAACATGCAAAAGCGGGTCTTATCAAGTGGCTTAGTGAAAATATCCGCTAATTGATCTTCCGACCTCACTCCTTCTAAAATGATATCTCCTTTAGCAACATGATCTCTAAGGAAGTGATGACGGATATCAATGTGCTTGGTGCGAGAGTGTTGTACAGGATTATTAGCAATTTTAACAGCACTCTCATTATCACACAACAAAGGTACTTTTTCTAGAACTACGCCATAGTCTAGAAGAGTTTGCTTCATATATAAAATCTGTGTGCAACAAGCACCTGCGGCAATGTATTCCGCTTCGGCAGTTGACAAGGCAACACTATTTTGCTTTTTGGATGTCCATGAAACTAGTGATCTACCAAGCAAATGGCATCCCCCAGAAGTACTTTTCCTATCAATTTTGCAACCGGCATAATCCGAATCGGAATAGCCAATTAAATCAAAAGTAGCTCCTTTGGGATACCACAGACCAACGCTTGTGGTGTGCTTGAGATACCTAAGAATTCTCTTAACAGCGCGAAGATGAGCTTTCTTAGGATTAGATTGAAATCTAGCACACATGCAGACACTAAACATGATATCGGGCCTAGATGCGGTAAGGTATAATAAACTACCAATCATAGAACGGTAGAGAGTTTGATTAACCGGGTTACCTCCCTCATCTAAGTCGAGATGTCCATTTGTAGGCATGGGGGTCTTGATTGGTTTGCACTTCTCCATGTTGAATCTTTTCAACAAGTCTTTGGTATACTTCTCTTGAGAGAGAAAGTTACCATCTTTCATTTGCTTGACTTGAAAGCCGAGGAAGTATGTTAGCTCACCAATCATTGACATCTCGAACTCCTTCGACATCAACTCACCAAATTCCTTGCAATGACAGTCATTTGTCGAGCCAAAGATTATATCATCAACATATACTTGACAAATGAAAATATCACCGTTATGTTTCTTGGTGAAGAGAGTTGTGTCGACGGTCCCGATTTTGAAGCCCTTTTCGATGAGGAAGTCGCGAAGACGCTTATACCAAGCCCTTGGAGCTTGCTTTAGTCCATATAGCGCCTTGGACAACCTGTAAGCATGGTTAGGATATCTAGGGTCTTCAAATCCAGGCGGTTGCTCAACATATACAAGTTCATTTATGAAGCCATTTAAAAATGCACTTTTTACATCCATTTGATAAAGTTTTATATCATAACATGATGCATATGCAAGTAGGATACGGATGGCTTCCAGTCGAGCAACCGGTGCAAAGGTCTCTCCAAAGTCTAAGCCTTCAACTTGAGAGAATCCTTTTGCAACAAGTCTTGCCTTGTTTCTTACAATCACACCTTGATCATCCTGTTTGTTTCTGAACACCCACTTTGTTCCAATGATTCTTGCATCTTGTGGGGGCTTCTCCAGGGTCCAAACTTCGTTACGGGTGAAGTTGTTAAGTTCTTCATGCATGGCATTCACCCAGTCCGGATCCTGTAGCGCCTCATCTATACAAGTAGGCTCAACACAAGAAACAAAAGAGTGATGTTCAATAAAATTAGCATGTCTATGTGATCGAGTAATAACCCCTTGTGAAGGACTCCCGATGATTTGGTTTTGAGGATGAGCTTGAAGTAGTGATGAGTTTCTCCTGTTAACCACTTGGGAAGAAGATCCTGGAGCATCAACATCTTCGGCTTGTACCCTTGCTTGTTCATGAGAGACAAATGTATCTTCATTTGCATGCCTCTCATCTTTTTCATCATCTTGTGGTACATTTGATGAAGAAGGCCTGTCAATGATTCGCACCTCTTCTTCATCTTCTTTTGGTTTGATAGCTCCAATAGGCATGTTCTTCATTGCTTCCCTAAGTGGCTCATCACCTACATCATCAAGATTTTCAAGTGCTCCTTGGGAGCCATTAGTCTCATCAAATTCCACATCATATGTTTCTTCTACCACGCCAGTGGCATGGTTGAATACTCGATATGCTTTGGACTTTAATGAATAACCCAAAAGAAAACCAATATCACAACGTCTTTGAAACTTCCCTAAATGATGGCGTTTTTTGTAGATGTAGCATTTGCACCCAAACACCCGGAAGAAAGAGACGTCTGGCTTTTTCCCATTTAGCAGTTCATAAGGAGTCTTCGCAAGTAGCCGGTGAGGAAATAGCCTGTTTGATGCATAGCAAGCAGTGTTGACAGCTTCGGCCCAAAACCTCTCCGGTGTGTTATACTCATCAATCATTGTTCTTGCAAGAGTGATCAAGGTCCTATTTTTCCTTTCAACAACTCCATTTTGTTGAGGTGTATATGTGGCAGATACTTCATGCTTGATCCCAATTTCATCACAGTACTCATGAATGTTGGTGTTGTCAAATTCTTTGCCATTGTCACTTCTAATCTTCTTAATCTTGCAATCAAATTCATTTTGAGCTTTCTTGGCAAACTTCTTGAATATAGATGCAACTTCAGATTTGTCATGGAGAAAGAACACCCAAGTGTATCTTGAGAAGTCATCAACAATCACTAGACAGTAGAGGTTGCCACCGGCACTGACATAATTTGTAGGTCCAAATAAATCCATATGAAGTAGTTCCAGTGGCCTTGATGTTGACATGAAAGCTTTAGTGGGATGTGTATTAGCAACCTGCTTTCCAGCTTGACATGCACTGCATGGCTTGTCCTTTTCAAATACCACATCCTTTAATCCTCTAACCATATCTTTCTTTAATACCTTCTTGAGTGTGCTCATCCCAACATGTGCAAGCCTCCTATGCCAAAGCCATCCAAGAGAAGCTTTGGTGAAGAGGCAAGTTCTTAGGTCTGCATCTTCTGAAGTGAAATCCACTAAGTAGAGGTTGTTGTATCTAAAACCCTTGAATACCATTGATTCATCATCCATTTTTGTTACAATAACCTCTGATGGGGTGAATAAGCATTGAAGTCCAAGATCACAGAGTTGTCCCACTGATAATAAATTGAAGCTCAAAGGTGCAACTAAGAGAACATTTGATATTGATAAGTCATTTGAGATTGCCACCTTGCCAAGTCCTTGTACTTTTCCTTTTGAGTTGTCTCCAAATGTGATTTTATCTTGACCATCAACATTCTCATCTAATGAGGTGAACATCCGTGGGTTGCCTGTCATATGTTGTGTGCATCCACTGTCAATAACCCAATGGCTCCCACCGGTCTTGTAGTTCACCTACATTCACAGACAATTCAAGCTTGAGTTTTGAGAGCCCTATATTGCATAGGACCAGTGACTCTCTCAATTAAGGACTTTGCCACCCAGATTTGTCTAGGTCTACTCTTATTTGGTGGACCTAGGAATGTAACCTTAATCTTTCCATTTGCAACCTTTCTTAGAACATAGTGAGCATTGAAAGCAAATGGTCTTGAGTGCTTAGGCAAGGGAGTTGGTGGTTTAGCTTTGCAGTTGTGGGCAAAATGACCTTCATTTCCACACTCAAAGCATTTGATAGGCTTGTGAGTCTGCTTTGGCTTGTATTGAGTGATAGATTTCTTTTGCACAAAAGCATTGTATCCAATACCACTCTTGTTATTTTTCATAACAGTGTTCATAAGCAGCTCATTTTGGAGGTATTGACCCTTGTTGAACTTTTGCACACTTGTTGCAAGATGTTCATTTTCACTTTTTAGTTTCTTGACCTCATTCTTAAGCCTTTGATTATCCACTGCCAACTCATTGTTGAAATCATTGTTCTCAATAGCAACTTTTCCTCTAGTAGTTGCATCAGTCAAATAATTCTTCAATTTTTGGTTGTCTAAAGTCAGGACTTCAACTTTTTCAGTCAATTCAGCATGTAGACTAGTTTGCTCTTCTTGAATCAAATCATCACATGAGGTTGCTACATCAAGCTTAACAACAGGGTTAATAGCCTCATGTGTTTTGCAAGATAAAAGTTCATTTTCAACAAGAAGATTGTCATGATCAAATTTAATTTGAGTATAGTCTTCCTTGATCTTAACTAGTCTATTTTGCAACTCCCTATTAGCTTCATTTAATTTGTCATATTTTTCCTTAGCATCTTTTAGGGAGATTGTGAGCTCATTTACAGTTGATGACATAGTTTTATTTTCTTCTTTTATTTCATCACTAGCCTTTATAACTATGTCATACTTGGCATTCAAAGATTCATTTTCATTTTTCAACCTATCACATTTAGCTTTTGACTTTCTAATGATTTGAGTATATTCTTTAAGTAAGTCAGCTAACTCATCATATGAAGGTGAAGCAAATTCTTCATCACTATCACTATCACTATCATCATCAATATCATTTTGTACCTTTCGTTCACCCTTAGCCATAAGGCACAGGTGAGAAGTGGATGATGGCGATGGTGGTGGTGAAGAGAAGTCCCCGGCGATGGCCGCAACTTTTTCATCATCCTCTTCTTCACTTGAAGAAGATCCACTTGATGATTCGACGTCGGTGAGCCAGTCACCAACAATATAGGCCTTTCCATTCTTCTTCTTGTGGAACCTCTTTTGCTTCCCATCCCTTCTTTTGAAGAATTTCTTTTCTTTCTTTTCATCATCACTGTCATCTTCTTTCTTGCCCTTGAACTTGTTCTTCTTGGGCTTGTTGCATTGATGAGCAAGATGACCAAGCTCACCACAGTTGTAGCAGTCCATCTCAGAAATGGGCTTTCTTTTGTTGGAGAAGAACTTCTTCTTTCTTGAATCAAATTTGATGCCTTCTCTATTTAGCTTCTTCAACATCTTGGTGGTTTTCCTTACCATCAAGGCAATGTTTGCATCAAGGTCATCATCACTTGAGGATTCTTCCTCAACTTGAATTTTTGCTTTTCCTTTTCTTTCATGATTTGCTTTGAGAGCCAAATCCTTTCTTTTGGAAGATGATTCTTCTTTGTTGATGTGCATGTACATCTCATGAGCATTGATCTTTCCCAAAATTTGTGTAGGTGTGGTAACTGAAAGATCCATTTGATGTAGCACAGTGACAATGTGTCCATATTTGTCTATTGGGAGGACACTGAGAATCTTCCTCACAACATCCGGTTGTGAGATTTGAGTAAGCCCCAATCCATTGACTTCCTCTACAAGAATATTAAGTCGTGATTACATAGCGTTTGCATTTTCATTAGCAAGCATTTCAAAAGAATTTAACTTTCGCATAGCTATGTGATATCTTTCCTCACGTTCACTTCTAGTTCCTTCGTGTAGAGCACAAATGTCCATCCACAAATCATGAGCATTTTTATGATTCCGAACTCTATTGAACACATCTTTGCAAAGGCCTCTAAAAAGGGTGTTTTTGGCCTTCGCATTCCATTTCTCATAATTGAACTCATCACCTACAAGATTTGTGGGATCTCTAGGTTGGGGAAACCCTTGTGTGGCGGCTTTATAGACACCAATGTCTATAGCCTCTAAGTATGCTTCCATACGAATTTTCCAATAAGGAAAATCGTCACCATCAAAAACGGGAGGAGGTCCATCCCCACCGGACATCGTAACTCTAGCGGTTAAGCTAATCTATGAGCAACAAGGCTCTGATACCAATTGAAAGGATCACGATGCCCAAGAGGGGGGGTGAATTGGGCTTTTCTAAAAATCAACACTAATTAAAACCTAAGCAAGAGCTAAACAAGAGCCCAACTTCACCCCAACAACTAGCACTAAAAAAATAATACTAGAAATGTAACAAGGCTAAAACAATGCTTCAAATACTTGCTAAACAAATACACAAAGTAAATAGCTTGAATTAAGTGCGGAATGTAAAGCAAAGTTTAGAAGACTCCTCCAATTTTTCCCGAGGTATCGAAGAGTCGGCACTCTCCACTAGTCCTCGTTGGAGCACCCGCGCAAGGGTATCGCTCCCCCTTGGTCCTCGCAAGAACCAAGTGCTCACTATGAGATGATCCTTTGCCACTCCGGCGCGGTGGATCCCTCGAGACCGCTTACAAACTTGAGTCGGGTCACCAACAAGATCTTCACGGTGATCACCGAGCTCCCAACGCCACCAAGCCGTCTAGGTGATGCCGATCACCAAGAGTAACAAGCCATAGACTTTCGCTTGACCAAGAGAAGCCTAATGCAAGTGGTGTGTGCTCTAGGTGGCTCTCACTAGCGCTAATGAGGAACAAACGCGGATTATGATTCTCTAATCTCCTCACTAGGCTTTTGGTGCTTGCAATGCTCTACCAAAGTGCTGGAATAAATGTGGAGTGCAAGACATTGAATATGGTGGGTGGAAGGGGTATAAATAGCCCTCACCCACCAACTAGCCGTTACAGGAAACTTGCTGCGCGATGGCGCACCGGACAGTCCGGTGCGCCACCGGTGCGCCAACGGTGCGCCACCGGTGCGCCAACGGTCACTTCCAACGGCTAGTTCTGACACAGAGCCGTTGGACTCATGGCGCACCGGACAGTGAACAGTCCACTGTCCGGTGCACACCGGACAGTCCGGTGCGATGTCCGGTGTGCCACTAAAATTCATCTCCGAAGGCAGCGCTCTCGGGTTTCTGCGACTGGGAAGGCTCTGCTGTGAACCAGCCTGGTCCCACCTGGCAGAGGGTGCACCGGACAGTCCGGTGCACACCGGACAGTCCGGTGCCCCAAAGCCAGAAACCCTAAGTCTTGTTTTTCAGCTGATTTTCAAATCGGTTTTCGCTCTAACTTGTGTGTGAGTTCTAGAGTGACACCTAGCACTGTGTATGAGTGTGATTGTGCACCAACACTACACTAGAACTCTCTTGGTCAAACTACTCATCGACAACCCCTCTTTATAGTACGGCTAAAAGAGAATAAAAAGCCTAATTAAAATGCGAGTGTCCACATCTCCTTGACACTCGGACTCCGTAGGCCTTCACCTTTTGTTTCGTCGTTTTAGCCGTCGCTTCGAGTTCTTATCTCCGGGATTGTTTTCTCCGTTGTAGTACTTCTACCTGTCATGCGACCTAACTTACCATTTGTCTCTGCAAAACACACGTTAGTCACATATAATAATACGTTGTCATTAATCACTAAAACCAACCAGGGGCCTAGATGCTTTCAGTCTCCACCAGAAATCCAAGAATGTGATCTATGGCAAGGAAACATATGTGGGGTGAGGTGTATGAGCCTATGGTGGAAGATCAATGGCCACACAACCCCCATTTTGCCGAAAATAGCCATGAACGACCATTTTCAATAATACCGAAGGCTAACACGTATGAGTTTTTAACCAAGAAATGGTCTCCACCAGAAATCCAAGAATGTGATCTATGGCAAGGAAACATATGTGGGGTGCGGTGTATGAGCGTCTGGTCGATGATCAATGGCCACACAACCCCCATTTTTGTCGAAAATAGCCATGAATGACCATTTTCAAAAATACCAAAGGCTAACACCTACGGATTTTTGACCAAGAAATGGTCTCCACCCGAAATCCAAGAATGTGATCTATGGCAAGGAAACATATGTGGGGTGAGGTGTACGAGCCTCTGGTCGATGATCAATGGCCACACAACCCCCATTTTGCCGAAAATAGCCATGAATGACCATTTTCAATAATACCGAAGGCTAACACGTATGAGTTTTTAACCAAGAAATGGTTTCCACCAGAAATCCAAGAATGTAATCTATGGTGTGATCTATGGCAAGGAAACATATGTGGGGTGAGGTGTATGAGCCTCTGGTCGACGATCAATGGCCACACAACCCTAATTTTTGTCGAAAATAGCCATGAACGACCATTTTCAATGACACTGAAGGCTAACACCTACGGATTTTTGACCAAGAAATGGTCTTCACCATAAATCCAAGAATGTGATCTATGGCAAGGAAACATATGTGGGGTGAGGTGTATGAGCGTCTGGTCGATGATCAATGGCCACACAACCCCCATTTTTGTCGAAAATAGCCACGAATGACCATTTTCAAAAATACCAAAGGCTAACACGTACGAGTTTTTAACCAAGAAATGGTCTCCACCAGAAATCCAAGAATGTAATCTATGGCAAGGAAACATATGTGGGGTGAGGTGTATGAGCCTCTGGTCGATGATAAATAGCCACAAAACCCCCATTTTGCCGAAAATAGCCATGAATGACCATTTTCAATAATACCGAAGGCTAACACCTACGAGTTTTTAACCAAGAAATGGTCTCCACCAGAAATCCAAGAATGTGATCTATGGCAAGGAAACATATGTGGGGTGAGGTGTATGAGCCTCTGGTCGATGATCAATGGCCACACAACCCCCATTTTTTATGAAAATAGCCATGAGCGACCTTGAAAATAGCCATGAGCGACCATTTTCAATAATACTAGAGGCTAACACGTACGGATTTTTGACCAAGAAATGGTCTCCACCAGAAATCCAAGAATGTGATCTATGGCAAGGAAACATATGTGGGGTGAGGTGTATGAGCCTCTGGTCGATGATCAATGGCCACACAACCCCCATTTTTGTCGAAAATAGCCATGAACGACCATTTTCAATAATACCGAAGGCTAACACCTACGGATTTTTGACCAAGAAATGGTCTCCACCAGAAATCCAAGAATGTGATCTATGGCAAGGAAACATATGTGGGGTGAGGCTTATGAGCCTCTGGTCGATGATCAATTGTCACACAACCCCCATTTTTGTCGAAAATAGCCATGAACGACCATTTTCAATAATATCGAAGGCTAACACCTACGGATTTTTGACCAAGAAATGGTCTCCACTAGAAATCTAAGAATGTGATCTACGACAAGGAAACATATGTGGGGTGAGGTGTATGAGCCTCTGGTCGCGATCAATGGCCACACAACCCCCATTTTTGTCGAAAATAGCCATGAATGACCATTTTCAATAATATAGAAGGCTAACACCTACGGATTTTTGACCAAGAAATGGTCTCCACCAGAAATCCAAGAATGTGATCTATGGCAAGGAAACATATGTGGGGTGAGGTGTATGAGCCTCTGGTCGACGATCAATGGCCACACAACCCCCATTTTGCCGAAAATAGCCATGAATGACCATTTTCAATAATACCGAAGGCTAACACGTACGAGTTTTTAACCAAGAAATGGTCTCCACCAGAAATACAAGAATGTAATCTATGACAAGGAAACATATGTGGGGTGAGGTTTATGAGCCTCTAGTCGATGATAAATGGCCACACAACCCCCATTTTTTATGAAAATAGCCATGAGCGACCTTGAAAATAGCCATGAGCGACCATTTCAATAATACTAGAGGCTAACACCTACGGATTTTAGACCAAGAAATGGTCTCCACCAGAAATCCAAGAATGTGATCTATGGCAAGGAAACATATGTGGGGTGAGGTGTATGAGCCTCTAGTCGATGATCAAATGCCACACAACCCCCATTTTTGTCGAAAATAGCCATGAATGACCATTTTCAATAATACCGAATGCTAACACCTACGGATTTTTGACCAAGAAATGGTCTCCACCAGAAATCTAAGAATGTGATCTATGGCAAGGAAATATATGTGGGGTGAGGTGTACGAGCCTCTGGTCGATGATCAATGGCCACACAACCCCCATTTTGCCGAAAATAGCCATGAATGACCATTTTCAATAATACCGAAGGCTAACACGTACGAGTTTTTAACCAAGAAATGGTTTCCACCAGAAATCCAAGAATGTAATCTATGGCAAGGAAACATATGTGGGGTGAGGTTTATGAGCCTCTAGTCGATGATAAATGGCCACACAACCCCCATTTTTTATGAAAATAGCCATGAGCGACCTTGAAAATAGCCATGAGCGACCATTTTCAATAATACTAGAGGCTAACACCTACGGATTTTAGACCAAGAAATGGTCTCCACCAGAAATCCAAGAATGTGATCTATGGCAAGGAAACATATGTGGGGTGAGGTGTATGAGCATCTGGTCGATGATCAATGGCCACACAACCCCCATTTTTGTCGAAAATAGCCATGAGCGACCATTTTCAATAATACCTAAGGCTAACACCTACAGATTTTAGACCAAGAAATGGTCTCCACCAGAAATCCAAGAATGTGATCTATGGCAAGGAAACATATGTGGGGTGAGGTGTATGAGCGTCTGGTCGATGATCAATGGCCACACAACCCCCATTTTTGTCGAAAATAGCCATGAACGACCATTTTCAATAATACCGAAGGCTAACACCTACAGATTTTTGCCCAAGAAATGGTCTCCACCAGAAATCCAAGAATGTGATCTATGGCAAGGAAACATATGTGGGGTGAGGTGTATGAGCGTCTGGTCGATGATCAATGGCCACACAACCCCCATTTTTGTCGAAAATAGCCATGAACGACCATTTTCAATAATACCGAAGGCTAACACCTACGGATTTTTGACCAAGAAATGGTCTCCACCAGAAATCCAAGAATGTGATCTACGACAAGGAAACATATGTGGGGTGAGGTGTATGAGCCTCTGGTCGACGATCAATGGCCACACAACCCCCATTTTGCCGAAAATAGCCATGACTGACCATTTTCAATAATACCGAAATCTAACACGTACGAGTTTTTAACCAAGAAAAGGTTTCCACCAGAAATCCAAGAATGTAATCTATGGCAAGGAAACATATGTGGGGTGAGGTGTATGAGCCTCTAGTCGATGATAAATGGCCACACAACCCCCATTTTTGGCGAAAATAGCCATGAGCGACCATTTTCAATAATACCGAAGGCTAACACCTACGGATTTTAGACCAAGAAATGGTCTCCACCAGAAATCCAAGAATGTGATCTATGGCAAGGAAACATATGTGGGGTGAGGTGTACGAGCCTTTAGTCGATGATCAATGGCCACACAACCCCCATTTTGCCGAAAATTGCCATGAGCGACCATTTTCAATAATATTAGAGGCTAACACCTACGGATTTTAGACCAAGAAATGGTCTCCACCAGAAATCCAAGAATGTGATCTATGGCAAGGAAACATATGTGGGGTGAGGTGTACGAGCCTCTGGTCGATGATCAATGGCCACACAACCCCCATTTTTGTCGAAAATAGCCATGAACGACCATTTTCAATAATACCGAAGGCTAACACGTACGAGTTTTTAACCAAGAAATGGTTTCCACCAGAAATCCAAGAATGTAATCTATGGCAAGGAAACATATGTGGGGTGAGGTTTATGAGCCTCTAGTCGATGATAAATGGCCACACAACCCCCATTTTTTATGAAAATAGCCATGAGCGACCTTGAAAATAGCCATGAGCGACCATTTTCAATAATATTAGAGGCTAACACCTACGGATTTTAGACCAAGAAATGGTCTCCACCAGAAATCCAAGAATCTGATCTATGGCAAGGAAACATATGTGGGGTGAGGTGTACGAGCCTCTGGTCGATGATCAATGGCCACACAACCCCCATTTTTGTCGAAAATAGCCATGAACGACCATTTTCAATAATACCGAAGGCTAACACGTACGAGTTTTTAACCAAGAAATGGTCTCCACCAGAAATCCAAGAATGTGATCTATGGCAAGGAAACATATGTGAGGTGAGGTGTATGAGCGTCTGGTCGATGATCAATGGCCACACAACCCCCATTTTTGTCGAAAATAGCCATGAATGACCATTTTCAAAAATACCAAAGGCTAACACGTACGGATTTTTGACCAAGAAATGGTCTCCACCAGAAATCCAAGAATGTGATCTATGGCAAGGAAACATATGTGGGGCGAGGTGTATGAGCCTCTGGTCGATGATCAATGGCCACACAACCCCCATTTTGCCGAAAATAGCCATGAATGACCATTTTCAATAATACCGAAGGCTAACACGTACGAGTTTTTAACCAAGAAATGGTCTCCACCAGAAATCCAAGAATGTGATCTATGGCAAGGAAATATATGTGGGGTGAGGTTTATGAGCCTCTAGTCGATGATAAATGGCCACACAACCCCCATTTTTTATGAAAATAGCCATGAGCGACCATTTTCAATAATACTGGAGGCTAAGACCTACAGATTTTTGACCAAGAAATGGTCTCCACCAGAAATCCAAGAATGTGATCTATGGCAAGGAAACATATGTGGGGTGAGGTGTATGAGCCTCTGGTCGATGATCAATTGCCACACAACCCCCATTTTGTCGAAAATAGCCATGAACGACCATTTTCAATAATACCGAAGGCTAACACCTACGGATTTTTGACCAAGAAATGGTCTCCACCAGAAATCCAAGAATGTGATCTATGGCAAGGAAACATATGTGGGGTGAGGTGTATGAGCCTCTAGTCGATGATCAATGGCCACACAACCCCCATTTTTCTCGAAAATAGCCATGAATGACCATTTTCAATAATACCGAAGGCTAACACCTACGAGTTTTTATCCAAGAAACGGTCTCCACCAGAAATCCAAGAATGTGATCTATGGCAAGGAAACATATGTGGGGTGAGGTGTATGAGCCTCTGGTCGATGATCAATGGCACACAACCCCCATTTTTTTATGAAAATAGCCATGAGCGACCTTGAAAATAGCCATGAGCGACCATTTTCAATAATACTAGAGGCTAAGACCTGCGGATTTTTGACCAAGAAATGGTCTCCACCAGAAATCCAAGAATGTGATCTATGGCAAGGAAACATATGTGGGGTGAGGTGTATGAGCCTCTGGTCGATGATCAATGGCCACACAACCCCCATTTTTTATGAAAATAGCCATGAACGACCATTTTCAAAAATACCAAAGGCTAACACCTATGGATTTTTGACCAAGAAATGGTCTCCACCAGAAATCCAAGAATGTGATCTATGGCAAGGAAACATATGTGGGGTGAGGTGTACGAGCCTCTGGTCGATGATCAATGGCCACAGAACCCCCATTTTGCCGAAAATAGCCATGAACGACCATTTTCAATAATTCCGAAGGCTAACACGTACGAGTTTTTAACCAAGAAATGGTCTCCACCAGAAATCCAAGAATGTGATCTATGGCAAGGAAACATATGTGGGGTGAGGTGTACGAGCCTTTAGTCGATGATCAATGGCCACACAACCCCCATTTTGCCGAAAATAGCCATGAGCGACCATTTTCAATAATATTAGAGGCTAACACCTACGGATTTTAGACCAAGAAATGTTCTCCACCAGAAATCCAAGAATGTGATCTATGGCAAGGAAACATATGTGGGGTGAGGTGTACGAGCCTCTGGTCGATGATCAATGGCCACACAACCCCCATTTTTGTCGAAAATAGCCATGAACGACCATTTTCAATAATACCGAAGGCTAACACGTACGAGTTTTTAACCAAGAAATGGTCTCCACCAGAAATCCAAGAATGTGATCTATGGCAAGGAAACATATGTGGGGTGAGGTGTATGAGCGTCTGGTCGATGATCAATGGCCACACAACCCCCATTTTTGTCGAAAATAGCCATGAACGACCTTGAAAATAGCCATGAGCGACCATTTTCAATAATACTAGAGGCTAACACCTATGGATTTTAGACCAAGAAATGGTCTCCACCAGAAATCCAAGAATGTGATCTATGACAAGGAAACATATGTGGGGTGAGGTGTATGAGCGTCTGGTCGATGATCAATGGCCACACAACCCCCATTTTTGTCAAAAATAGCCATGAACGACCATTTTCAATAATACCGAAGGCTAACACCTACGGATTTTTGCCCAAGAAATGGTCTCCACCAGAAATCCAAGAATGTGATCTATGGCAAGGAAACATATGTGGGGTGAGGTGTATGAGCCTCTGGTCGACGATCAATGGCCACACAACCCCCATTTTGCCGAAAATAGCCATGAACGACCATTTTCAATAATACCGAAGGCTAACACGTACGAGTTTTTGACCAAGAAATGGTCTCCACCAAAAATCCAAGAATGTGATCTATGGCAAGGAAACATATGTGGGGTGAGGTGTATGAGCCTCTGGTCGGCGATCAATGGCCACACAACCCCCATTTTGCCGAAAATAGCCATGAATGACCATTTTCAATAATACTGGAGGCTAAGACCTACGGATTTTTGACCAAGAAACGGTCTCCACCAGAAATCCAAGAATGTGATCTATGGCAAGGAAACATATGTGGGGTGAGGTGTATGAGCGTCTGGTCGATGATCAATGGCCACACAACCCCCATTTTGTCGAAAATAGCCATGAACGACCATTTTCAAAAATACCGAAGGCTAACACCTACGGATTTTTGACCAAGAAATGGTTTCCACCAGAAATCCAAGAATGTGATCTATGTCAAGGAAACATATGTGGGGTGAGGTTTATGAGCCTCTGGTCGATGATCAATGGCCACACAACCCCCATTTTTGTCGAAAATAGCCATGAATGACCATTTTCAATAATACCGAAGGCTAACACGTACGAGTTTTTAACCAAGAAATGGTTTCCACCAGAAATCCAAGAATGTAATCTATGGCAAGGAGACATATGTGGGGTGAGGTTTATGAGCCTCTAGTCGATGATAAATGGCCACACAACCCCCATTTTTTATGAAAATAGCCACGAGCGACCTTGAAAATAGCCATGGGCGACCATTTCTTGGTCCAAAATCCGTAGGTGTTAGCCTCTAATATTTTTGAAAATGGTCGCTCATGGCTATTTTCGGCAAGGAAACATATGTGGGGTGAGGTGTACGAGCCTCTGGTCGATGATCAATGGCCACACAACCCCCATTTTTGTCGAAAATAGCCATCAACGACCATTTTCAATAATACCGAAGGCTAACACGTACGAGTTTTTAACCAAGAAATGGTCTCCACCAGAAATCCAAGAATGTGATCTATGGCAAGGAAACATATGTGGGGTGAGGTGTATGAGCGTCTGGTCGATGATCAATGGCCACACAACCCCCATTTTTGTCGAAAATAGCCATGAATGACCATTTTCAAAAATACAAAAGGCTAACACGTACGGATTTTTGACCAAGAAATGGTCTCCATCAGAAATCCAAGAATATGATCTATGGCAAGGAAACATATGTGGGGTGAGGTGTATGAGCCTCTGGTCGATGATCAATGGCCACACAACCCCTATTTTGCCGAAAATAGCCATGAATGACCATTTTCAATAATACCGAAGGCTAACACGTACGAGTTTTTAACCAAGAAATGGTCTCCACCAGAAATCCAAGAATGTGATCTATGGCAAGGAAACATATGTGGGGTGAGGTTTATGAGCCTCTAGTCGATGATAAATGGCCACACAACCCCCATTTTTTATGAAAATAGCCATGAGCGACCATTTTCAATAATACTGGAGGCTAAGACCTACGGATTTTTGACCAAGAAACGGTCTCCACCAGAAATCCAAGAATGTGATCTATGGCAAGGAAACATATGTGGGGTGAGGTGTATGAGCCTCTGGTCGATGATCAATTGCCACACAACCCCCATTTTGTCGAAAATAGCCATGAACGACCATTTTCAATAATACCGAAGGCTAACACCTACGGATTTTTGACCAAGAAATGGTCTCCACCAGAAATCCAAGAATGTGATCTATGGCAAGGAAACATATGTGGGGTGAGGTGTATGAGCCTCTAGTCGATGATCAATGGCCACACAACCCCCATTTTTGTCGAAAATAGCCATGAATGACCATTTTCAATAATACCGAAGGCTAACACCTACGAGTTTTTATCCAAGAAACGGTCTCCACCAGAAATCCAAGAATGTGATCTATGGCAAGGAAACATATGTGGGGTGAGGTGTATGAGCCTCTGGTCGATGATCAATGGCCACACAACCCCCATTTTTTATGAAAATAGCCATGAGCGACCTTGAAAATGGCCATGAGCGACCATTTTCAATAATACTAGAGGCTAAGACCTGCGGATTTTTGACCAAGAAATGGTCTCCACCAGAAATCCAAGAATGTGATCTATGGCAAGGAAACATATGTGGGGTGAGGTGTATGAGCCTCTGGTCGATGAACAATGGCCACACAACCCCCATTTTTTTATGAAAATAGCCATGAACGACCATTTTCAAAAATACCAAAGGCTAACACCTACGGATTTTTGACCAAGAAATGGTCTCCACCAGAAATCCAAGAATGTGATCTATGGCAAGGAAACATATGTGGGGTGAGGTGTACGAGCCTCTAGTCGATGATCAATGGCCACAGAACCCCCATTTTGCCGAAAATAGCCATGAACGACCATTTTCAATAATACCGAAGGCTAACACGTACGAGTTTTTAACCAAGAAATGGTCTCCACCAGAAATCCAAGAATGTGATCTATGGCAAGGAAACATATGTGGGGTGAGGTGTACGAGCCTTTAGTCGATGATCAATGGCCACACAACCCCCATTTTGCCGAAAATAGCCATGAGCGACCATTTTCAATAATATTAGAGGCTAACACCTACGGATTTTAGACCAAGAAATGGTCTCCACCAGAAATCCAAGAATGTGATCTATGGCAAGGAAACATATGTGGGGTGAGGTGTACGAGCCTCTGGTCGATGATCAATGGCCACACAACCTCCATTTTTGTCGAAAACAGCCATGAACGACCATTTTCAATAATACCGAAGGCTAACACGTACGAGTTTTTAACCAAGAAATGGTCTCCACCAGAAATCCAAGAATGTGATCTATGGCAAGGAAACATATGTGGGGTGAGGATTATGAGCCTCTAGTCGATGATAAATGGCCACACAACCCCCATTTTTTATGAAAATAGCCATGAGCGACCATTTTCAATAATACTGGAGGCTAAGACCTACGGATTTTTGACCAAGAAACGGTCTCCACCAGAAATCCAAGAATGTGATCTATGGCAAGGAAACATATGTGGGGTGAGGTGTATGTGCCTCTGGTCGATGATCAATTGCCACACAACCCCCATTTTGTCGAAAATAGCCATGAACGACCATTTTCAATAATACCGAAGGCTAACACCTACGGATTTTTGACCAAGAAATGGTCTCCACCAGAAATCCAAGAATGTGATCTATGGCAAGGAAACATATGTGGGGTGAGGTGTATGAGCCTCTAGTCGATGATCAATGGCCACACAACCCCCATTTTTGTCGAAAATAGCCATGAATGACCATTTTCAATAATACCAAAGGCTAACACCTACGAGTTTTTATCCAAGAAACGGTCTCCACCAGAAATCCAAGAATGTGATCTATGGCAAGGAAACATATGTGGGGTGAGGTGTATGAGCCTCTGGTCGATGATCAATGGCCACACAACCCCCATTTTTTATGAAAATAGCCATGAGCGACCTTGAAAATAGCCATGAGCGACCATTTTCAATAATACTAGAGGCTAAGACCTGCGGATTTTTGACCAAGAAATGGTCTCCACCAGAAATCCAAGAATGTGATCTATGGCAAGGAAACATATGTGGGGTGAGGTGTATGAGCCTCTGGTCGATGAACAATGGCCACACAACCCCCATTTTTTTATGAAAATAGCCATGAACGACCATTTTCAAAAATACCAAAGGCTAACACCTACGGATTTTTGACCAAGAAATGGTCTCCACCAGAAATCCAAGAATGTGATCTATGGCAAGGAAACATATGTGGGGTGAGGTGTACGAGCCTCTAGTCGATGATCAATGGCCACAGAACCCCCATTTTGCCGAAAATAGCCATGAACGACCATTTTCAATAATACCGAAGGCTAACACGTACGAGTTTTTAACCAAGAAATGGTCTCCACCAGAAATCCAAGAATGTGATCTATGGCAAGGAAACATATGTGGGGTGAGGTGTACGAGCCTTTAGTCGATGATCAATGGCCACACAACCCCCATTTTGCCGAAAATAGCCATGAGCGACCATTTTCAATAATATTAGAGGCTAACACCTACGGATTTTAGACCAAGAAATGGTCTCCACCAGAAATCCAAGAATGTGATCTATGGCAAGGAAACATATGTGGGGTGAGGTGTACGAGCCTCTGGTCGATGATCAATGGCCACACAACCTCCATTTTTGTCGAAAACAGCCATGAACGACCATTTTCAATAATACCGAAGGCTAACACGTACGAGTTTTTAACCAAGAAATGGTCTCCACCAGAAATCCAAGAATGTGATCTATGGCAAGGAAACATATGTGGGGTGAGGTGTATGAGCGTCTGGTCGATGATCAATGGCCACACAACCCCCATTTTTGTCGAAAATAGCCATGAACGACCTTGAAAATAGCCCTGAGCGACCATTTTCAATAATACTAGAGGCTAACACCTATGGATTTTAGACCAAGAAATGGTCTCCACCAGAAATCCAAGAATGTGATCTATGAAAAGGAAACATATGTTGGGTTAGGTGTATGTGCGTCTGGTCGATGATCAATGGCCACACAACCCCCATTTTTGTCAAAAATAGCCATGAACGACCTTTTTCAATAATACCGAAGGCTAACACCTACGGATTTTTGCCCAAGAAATGGTCTCCACCAGAAATCCAAGAATGTGATCTATGGCAAGGAAACATATGTGGGGTGAGGTGTATGAGCCTCTGGTCGACGATCAATGGCCACACAACCCCCATTTTGCCGAAAATAGCCATGAACGACCAGTTTCAATAATACCGAAGGCTAACACGTACGAGTTTTTGACCAAGAAATGGTCTCCACAAAAAATCCAAGAATGTGATCTATGGCAAGGAAACATATGTGGGGTGAGGTGTATGAGCCTCTGGTCGACGATCAATGGCCACACAACCCCCATTTTGCCGAAAATAGCCATGAATGACATTTTCAATAATACTAGAGGCTAAGACCTACGGATTTTAGACCAAGAAATGGTCTCCACCAGAAATCCAAGAATGTGATCTATGGCAAGGAAACATATGTGGGGTGAGGTGTATGAGCGTCTAGTCGATGATCAATGGCCACACAACCCCCATTTTTGTCGAAAATAGCCATGAACGACCATTTTCAAAAATACCGAAGGCTAACACCTACGGATTTTTGACCAAGAAATGGTTTCCACCAGAAATCCAAGAATGTGATCTATGGCAAGGAAACATATGTGGGGTGAGGTTTATGAGCCTCTGGTCGATGATCAATGGCCACACAACCCCCATTTTTGTCGAAAATAGCCATGAATGACCATTTTCAATAATACCGAAGGCTAACACGTACGAGTTTTTAACCAAGAAATGGTTTCCACCAGAAATCCAAGAATGTAATCTATGGCAAGGAAACATATGTGGGGTGAGGTTTATGAGCCTCTAGTCGATGATAAATGGCCACACAACCCCCATTTTTTATGAAAATAGCCACGAGCGACCTTGAAAATAGCCATGAGCGACCATTTTCAATAATACTAGAGGCTAACACCTACAGATTTTAGACCAAGAAATGGTCTCCACCAGAAATCCAAGTATGTGATCTATGGCAAGGAAACATATGTGGGGTGAGGTGTATGAGCGTCTGGTCGATGATCAATGGCCACACAACCCCCATTTTTGTCGAAAATAGCCATGAACGACCATTTTGAATAATACCGAAGGCTAACACCTACGGATTTTTGACCAAGAAATGGTCTCCACCAGAAATCCAAGAATGTGATCTATGGCAAGGAAACATATGTGGGGTGAGGTGTATGAGCCTCTAGTCGATGATCAATGGCCACACAACCCCCATTTTTGTCGAAAATAGCCATGAATGACCATTTCCAAAAATACCAAAGGCTAACACGTACGGATTTTTGACCAAGAAATGGTGTCCACCAGAAATCCAAGAATGTGATCTATGGCAAGGAAACATATGTGGGGTGAGGTGTACGAGCCTCTGGTCGATGATCAATGGCCACACAACCCCCATTTTGCCGAAAATAGCCATGAACGACCATTTCCAAAAATACCGAAGGCTAACACCTACGGATTTTTGACCAAGAAATGGTCTCCACCAGAAATCCAAGAATGTGATCTATGGCAAGGAAACATAGGTGGGGTGAGGTGTATGAGCCTATGGTCGATGATCAATGGCCACACAACCCCCATTTTTGTCGAAAATAGCCATGAACGACCATTTTCAATAATACCGAAGGCTAACACGTACGAGTTTTTAACCAAGAAATGGTTTCCACCAGAAATCCAAGAATGTAATCTATGGCAAGGAAACATATGTGGGGTGAGGTTTATGAGCCTCTAGTCGATGATAAATGGCCACACAACCCCCATTTTTTATGAAAATAGCCATGAGCGACCTTGAAAATAGCCATGAGCGACCATTTTCAATAATACTAGAGGCTAACACCTACGGATTTTAGACCAAGAAATGGTCTCCACCAGAAATCCAAGAATGTGATCTATGGCAAGGAAACATATGTGTAGTGAGGTGTATGAGCCTCTAGTCGATGATCAATGGCCACACAACCCCCATTTTTGTCGAAAATAGCCATGAATGACCATTTTCAATAATACCGAAGGCTAACAGCGACCATTTTCAATAATACTAGAGGCTAAGACCTACGGATTTTTGACCAAGAAATGGTCTCCACCAGAAATCCAAGAATGTGATCTATGGCAAGGAAACATATGTGGGGTGAGGTGTATGAGCCTCTGGTCGATGATCAATGGCCACACAACCCCCATTTTGCCGAAAATAGCCATGAATGACCATTTTCAATAATACCAAAGGCTAACACCTACGGATTTTTGACCAAGAAATGGTCTCCACCAGAAATCCAAGAATGTGATCTATGGCAAGGAAACATATGTGGGGTGAGGTGTACGAGCCTCTGGTCGATGATCAATGGCCACACAACCCCCATTTTGCCGAAAATAGCCATGAGCGACGATTTTCAATAATATTAGAGGCTAAGACCTACGGATTTTTGACCAAGAAATGGTCTCCACCAGAAATCCAAGAATGTGATCTATGGCAAGGAAACAAATGTGGGGTGAGGTGTATGAGCCTCTGGTCGACGATCAATGGCCACACAACCCCCATTTTTGCTGAAAATAGCCATGAGCGACCATTTTCAAAAATACTAGAGGCTAAGACCTACGGATTTTTGACCAAGAAATGGTCTCCACCTGAAATCCAAGAATGTGATCTACGACAAGGAAACATATGTGGGGTGAGGTGTATGAGCCTCTGGTCGACGATCAATGGCCACACAACCCCCATTTTGCCGAAAATAGCCATGAATGACCATTTTCAATAATACCGAAGGCTAACACGTACAAGTTTTTAACCAAGAAATGGTCTCCACCAGAAATCCAAGAATGTGATCTACGACAAGGAAACATATGTGGGGTGAGGTGTATGAGCCTCTGGTCGACGATCAATGGCCACACAACCCCCATTTTGCCGAAAATAGCCATGAACGACCATTTTCAATAATACCGAAGGCTAACACCTACGGATTTTTGACCAAGAAATGGTCTCCACCAGAAATCCAAGAATGTGATCTATGGCAAGGAAACATATGTGGGGTGAGGTGTATGAGCCTCTGGTCGATGATTAATGGCCACACAACCCCCATTTTTGTCGAAAATAGCCATGAACGACCATTTTCAATAATACCGAAGGCTAGCACCTACGGATTTTTGACCAAGAAATGGTCTCCACCAGAAATCCAAGAATGTGATCTATGGCAAGGAAACATATGTGGGGTGAGGTTTATGAGCCTCTAGTCGATGATAAATGGCCACACAACCCCCATTTTTTACGAAAATAGCCATGAGCGACCTTGAAAATAGCCATGAGCGACCATTTTCAATAATACTAGAGGCTAACACCTACGGATTTTAGACCAAGAAATGGTCTCCACCAGAAATCCAAGAATGTGATCTATGGCAAGGAAACATATGTGGGGTGAGGTTTATGAGCCTCTAGTCGATGATAAATGGCCACACAACCCCCATTTTTGTCGAAAATAGCCATGAATGACCATTTTCCAAAATACCAAAGGCTAACACGTACGGATTTTTGACCAAGAAATGGTCTCCACCAGAAATCCAAGAATGTGATCTATGGCAAGGAAACATATGTGGGGTGAGGTGTACGAGCCTCTGGTCAATGATCAATGGCCACACAACCCCCATTTTGCCGAAAATAGCCATGAACGACCATTTTCAATAATACCGAAGGCTAACACGTACGAGTTTTTAACCAAGAAATGGTCTCCACCAGAAAAATCCAAGAATGTGATCTATGGCAAGGAAACATATGTGGGGTGAGGTTTATGAGCCTCTAGTCGATGATAAATGGCCACACAACCCCCATTTTTTATGAAAATAGCCATGAGCGACCATTTTCAATAATACTAGAGGCTAAGACCTACAGATTTTTGACCAAGAAATGGTCTCCACCAGAAATCCAAGAATGTGATCTATGGCAAGGAAACATATGTGGGGTGAGGTGTATGAGCCTCTGGTCGACGATCAATGGCCACACAACCCAAATTTTTGTCGAAAATAGCCATGAACGACCATTTTCAATGACACTGAAGGCTAACACCTACGGATTTTTGACCAAGAAATGGTCTCC
>NW_023367244.1:0-42059 GCF_902167145.1 Zea mays
TTATCAATAGTTTTCTCAAATCCGAATTTTGTTGAGCTTCGGCTTCAATTTTTGCATTAAGATCTTGCTTTTCTCGTTCGAACTGCTCAGATTGACGGAGAAGCTTTGTGTTCAATTCTGTTATTTTTGCTTCGGCTTCCGCCAATAAGCCTTCGGTTGCATGGAGCTCAAAGTTCTTTTTCTCCATAGCATCTGATTGCTCCTTTATTCTGTTTTCCAAACTCTCAATTATAGCTTCGTGCTTTTTGTCTTCAAAATCTTGCTGCATTTTCAAGGCCTTGCTCAACAGCATACTCTGCACAAAAATAACCTTCGTCAGGCATGTCTCCGTTATTAGAAACAGTAGAAGTCAAGGGAAAAGTAGTTCACCTTGAAATTGGAATAAAATAAACTACCAACGATATGTTGGTCGGTAACGGCTGATGTCTGCTTCCAGCTTCGGAAAGCCGATACTCTTTGACAGAGTACCGATAATTTTGGCTCCAGTCTGATCTCGAATACAATCTAATTTTTCATCATCAATGCCTCCGAAGAGGAGTGCTCCAGGTTTGTATCCGCAGGATTTGGCATACTCTTTGAGCTCTTCTATTTCAGTTTTTGATAGTTTTTCTCCAACTAAATTCTGGAACATGAAAGCTTCGTTTTCTGAAACTTCATCAGCAATTTCCTTTCCTTTCCCCGACGCTGCGGTCACGGCCTCTTCGGCGGCAGTGGTAGCTTCTTCTGCAGCCATATTTAGCAGTATTTTGTCAATATGCTCGATTGTGCTCTCTAGGTTCAAATCTTCAGCTGAGGCAGCTTCGGCATCTGCGACCTCCGAAGGTGTAATTTCAATATTTGTCCCTTCCGCAGCCGCTGGTGTTTTTTGAGCTGAAGCTCTTGGCGGTGTCTTGTCAATTACTTCTGTCACACCGATCATCCTCTGTCTTTTTACTTTAGTCGTTTTCTTCATTCTTTCGGGCTCCTTTTCCTTCTGAAAAATTTTGTCAGTTGAGGCCCTAGTGGACTTAGCTTCGCAGGCATGGATTCAGTCATTACCTTCAGAATTGCCTCCACATCAGTGGCAGAGGGTGATGCGGGGGATTTTCTTCGTCGGATATTTTTTGTTTCGGAGAAGATGCTTTCTTCTTCTTCGGAATCTTCTTCTTTGGTGTCTCTTCTTCATCTTTATTTGAAGCTTCGGTTATCCTCTTCCTTTTCTGGCCTCCGGCATTTTTGTTTAAATTTTCATAGTCAGGATATTCAAAACCCCAGGGCGTCCAACACTCGGTTTAGTCTTCGCTTCGGACGGGTGCCGAAGGCCGCAGTCATCAATTGATCTTCTTTTTTAGAATAATTGCCAAGTATTTCATTGCACATTACTTCAATTGTATCTAACCACTCTTGGCAGGGTGTTTTGAAGTACTTTTTAAACTTGAAATAGTAAGGTAAACGTACAAGTTCACCTTCTTTCTTCTTCCCCTTTAGTTTCGGCATTTCCCATTCTTTCAAACTCGGAAAAACTTTAAAAGCCAAAAATTCCTGAACCAGGTCCCTTGTACCGATATGCTCTGCAATAGTTCTGAATTCATCTATTGCTTGTTGTGTTGGACCTTCGGGTGTCATGTTGCAGCGAGGCCGGGTTTCTCCGAAGATTAGTTCCAGTGGACTTTGCACAAGCTTCTCCTTGTCGTCATCAACTTTGACATAGAACCACTCTGATTTCCAGCCTGCTGCCCATTTGCTTCGGTAGCTGATTACCGGAAATTTTGTGGTTTTCCGATAGGCGAAGTTATAGCAACCAAAATTGTCGTGCAGCCCATCCTTTCTAGCCTTTGTCTGATAATGTAGCTCGTGAACCCGGCAAAAGCTGTCCGCAAATGGTTCCACCGCTTGGCTTCGGAGTGCCCAGATATAAACGCTAAGCCTAACGATGGCGTTAGGGGTCAGCTGGTGAAAATAGATACCGAACCTCTTCAGTACCTCCGCAATAATCCCATGAAGAGGGAATCTTAATCCAGCCTTTAGAAAGCTTTTGAAAATAACAATCTCATCCTTCTCAGGCTTTGGGGTAGTCTCTTCTCCTCCGAAGCGTAATAGCTTCTTCTGATTTTCATTAAAAAAGCCCGACTTCACCATCTTAGAGAGATCAGCCTTCGAAATAGTAGATTTCCCGAAGTCCAAGTGGCTGGGCTTGCTTGGCATGGCAATGCGGTAATCATCTTCGGGATCAGTTTCCCCATTATCTTCTTCTTCTGCTTCAGCAATTGCTTGTTCTGTTTGTCCTGCATCATCACTAGGGATATTCTCCGAAGTTACCAGTCCGGACCTCTGCATTGCTTCGGAGATGGGAACAGTCTCCGAACCTTCAGCTTTGTCCCCCTCATGCTCAACCCTGGCGGTAGAGCGTACTCTGGCCATTTGATTATAAATTTGTAGAAATTTAACACTTTTTTCTTCCGAAGTATTTTCTTCTGACGAAGCAGGCTTCAGGCTGGAGCTTCGTTCGATTCCGAAAGTCGAGCTTCGGCGATGGTTAAAAATTTTGGCAGCGAAACAGTGCAAATAGCAATGAATGCTGTGGTAACTTCACACCTACTCGTTTGTTTATATAGTACTGCAGGTAAGAAGGCGAAGCGCCAGGATTTTTACACTAGGCGGACGCCCGCTTGCACTCGCTGCGCGGTGGACCGCAGGAATGCACAGTAACTCTGCAAGGTGGGACCACTACGCGCCGGGAAACTGAATCGTTTCTCGACAACGAGCTCAGGGAAGGTGTTTTTTGGACCTTCGGCTCCTCGAAGCTTAAGAGACTTTTTTCACGGATCAAGCTCGTTACGAAAAACGATCTAGCACCGCGAAAGGGGCTACTGTTGGGCCTATGCTTCGTCGCCGAAGGTCTTCTAGGAAGAAGCGGTTTTCGGCTGAAGCTGTTTGTATAAGATGACCGAAGGTTCTTCTTCATGAAGCTTCGGTATTGGAAACCGACTTAAAGATGGAATGACCTTCTAGTCCATAAAGATCTGAGTCAATGTTGTAAAGTTCTATGAGGGGCATAATTGTAATTCCTCACAGGCTGTGTCCTGTGCCTATAAATAGTGAACAGTATTCCCTTACTGTTCACAAGATTCCTGTGATCACTAACGCATTACTCGGATTGCTTGTCAAGGCAAAGGTATAGATGTATTTAATCTTTGTATTCAAACATCTTAAATTCATATAATAGGACATATGAATGACATCGTTTGTTTTCAAGATATTTATATGCAATGCTTCATGTTCCAACCTCACTTTATATTACCTTTATAAATTTAATTACGAAGGTGAAACCTTTGTAATATCATATTCGTGACCTTCGTCCGAAGTTCATTAGATCCTTCTGGAGATAATGTTTCGGTGGACGAAGGGCATTGTTATTTAACATTTTATGTTGCCTTGTTCTTAATTCATAGCATTTGAGAGCAAGTCTCCAACATGGTCTCCATCAGAAATCCAAGAATGTGATCTATGGCAAGGAAACATATGTGGGGTGAGGTGTATGAGCCTCTGGTCGATGATCAATGGCCACACAACCCCCATTTTTCCGAAAATAGCCATGAATGACCATTTTCAATAATACCGAAGGCTAACACGTACGAGTTTTTAACCAAGAAATGGTCTCCACCAGAAATCCAAGAATGTGATCTATGGCAAGGAAACATATGTGGGGTGAGGTTTATGAGCCTCTAGTCGATGATAAATGGCCACACAACCCCCATTTTTTATGAAAATAGCCATGAGCGACCATTTTCAATAATACTGGAGGCTAAGACCTACGGATTTTTGACCAAGAAACGGTCTCCACCAGAAATCCAAGAATGTGATCTATGGCAAGGAAACATATGTGGGGTGAGGTGTATGAGCCTCTGGTCGATGATCAATTGCCACACAACCCCCATTTTGTCGAAAATAGCCATGAACGACCATTTTCAATAATACCGAAGGCTAACACCTACGGATTTTTGACCAAGAAATGGTCTCCACCAGAAATCCAAGAATGTGATCTATGGCAAGGAAACATATGTGGGGTGAGGTGTATGAGCCTCTAGTCGATGATCAATGGCCACACAACCCCCATTTTTGTCGAAAATAGCCATGAATGACCATTTTCAATAATACCGAAGGCTAACACCTACGAGTTTTTATCCAAGAAACGGTCTCCACCAGAAATCCAAGAATGTGATCTATGGCAAGGAAACATATGTGGGGTGAGGTGTATGAGCCTCTGGTCGATGATCAATGGCCACACAACCCCCATTTTTTATGAAAATAGCCATGAGCGACCTTGAAAATAGCCATGAGCGACCATTTCAATAATACTTAGAGGCTAAGACCTGCGGATTTTTGACCAAGAAATGGTCTCCACCAGAAATCCAAGAATGTGATCTATGGCAAGGAAACATATGTGGGGTGAGGTGTATGAGCCTCTGGTCGATGATCAATGGCCACACAACCCCCATTTTTTTATGAAAATAGCCATGAACGACCATTTTCAAAAATACCAAAGGCTAACACCTACGGATTTTTGACCAAGAAATGGTCTCCACCAGAAATCCAAGAATGTGATCTATGGCAAGGAAACATATGTGGGTGAGGTGTACGAGCCTCTAGTCGATGATCAATGGCCACAGAACCCCCATTTTGCCGAAAATAGCCATGAACGACCATTTTCAATAATACCGAAGGCTAACACGTACGAGTTTTTAACCAAGAAATGGTCTCCACCAGAAATCCAAGAATGTGATCTATGGCAAGGAAACATATGTGGGGTGAGGTGTACGAGCCTCTGTCGATGATCAATGGCCACACAACCCCCATTTTGCCGAAAATAGCCATGAGCGACCATTTTCAATAATAGAGGCTAACACCTACGGATTTTAGACCAAGAAATGGTCTCCACCAGAAATCCAAGAATGTGATCTATGGCAAGGAAACATATGTGGGGAGGTGTATGAGCCTCTGGTCGATGATCAATGGCCACACAACCCCCATTTTTGTGATAGACCAAATAGCCATGACGACCATTTTCAATAATACCGAGGCTAACACCTACGGATTTTTGACCAAGAAATGGTCTCCACCAGAAATCCAAGAATGTGATCTATGGCAAGGAAACATATGTGGGGTAGGTGTGTGAGCCTCTGGTCGATGATCAATGGCCACAACCCCATTTTTGCCGAAAATAGCCATGAACGACCATTTTCAATAATACCGAAGGCTAACACCTACGGTTTTTGACCAAGAAATGGTCTCCACCAGAAATCCAAGAATGTGATCTATGGCAAGGAAACATATGTGGGGTGAGGTGTATGAGCCTCTGGTCGATGATCAATGGCCACACAACCCCCAGTTTTTGCCGCAAAATAGCCATGAACGACCATTTTCAATAATACGAAGGCTAACACGTACGATTTTGACCAAGAAATGGTCTCCACCAAAATCCAAGAATGTGATCTATGGCAAGGAAACATATGTGGGGTGAGGTGTATGAGCCTCTGGTCGAGATCAATGGCCACACAACCCCATTTTGCCGAAAATAGCCATGAATGACCATTTTCAATAATACTAGAGGCTAAGACCTACGGATTTTGACCAAGAAATGGTCTCCACCAGAAATCCAAGAATGTGATCTATGGCAAGGAAACATATGTGGGGTGAGGTGTATGAGTCTAGTCGATGATCAATGGCCACATAACCCCATTTTTGTCGAAAATAGCCATGAACGACCATTTTCAAAAATACCGAAGGCTAACACCTATGGATTTTTGACCAAGAAATGGTTTCCACCAGAAATCCAAGAATGTGATCTATGGCAAGGAAACATATGTGGGGTGAGGTTTATGAGCCTCTGGTCGATGATCAATGGCCACACAACCCCCATTTTTGTCGAAAATAGCCATGAATGACCATTTTCAATAATACGAAGGCTAACACTACGAGTTTTTAACCAAGAAATGGTTTCCACCAGAAATCCAAGAATGTGATCTATGGCAAGGAAACATATGTGGGGTGAGGTTTATGAGCCTCTAGTCGATGATCATGGCCACACAACCCCCATTTTTGTGCGACCGAAAATAGCCATGAGCGACCATTTTAATAATACGAAGGCTAACACCTACGGATTTTTGACCAAGAAATGGTCTCCACCAGAAATCCAAGAATGTGATCTATGGCAAGGAAACATATGTGGGGTGAGGTGTATGAGCCTCTGGTCGATGATCAATGGCCACACAACCCCCATTTTGTCGAAAATAGCCATGAACGACCATTTTCAATAATACCGAAGGCTAACACCTACGGATTTTTGACCAAGAAATGGTCTCCACCAGAAATCCAAGAATGTGATCTATGGCAAGGAAACATATGTGGGGTGAGGTGTATGAGCCTCTAGTCGATGATCAATGGCCACACAACCCCCATTTTTGTCGAAAATAGCCATGAACGACCATTTTCAATAATACCGAAGGCTAAACTACGGATTTTGACCAAGAAATGGTCTCCACCAGAAATCCAAGAATGTGATCTATGGCAAGGAAACATATGTGGGGTGAGGTGTATGAGCCTCTGGTCGATGATCAATGGCCACACAACCCCCATTTTGCCGAAAATAGCCATGAACGACCATTTTCAATAATACCGAAGGCTAACACTACGGATTTTTGACCAAGAAATGGTCTCCACCAGAAATCCAAGAATGTGATCTATGGCAAGGAAACATATGTGGGGTGAGGTGTATGAGCCTCTAGTCGATGATCAATGGCCACACAACCCCCATTTTTGTCGAAAATAGCCATGAATGACCATTTTCAATAATACCGAAGGCTAACACCTACGGTTTTTCCAAGAAATGGTCTCCACCAGAAATCCAAGAATGTGATCTATGGCAAGGAAACATATGTGGGGTGAGGTGTATGAGCCTCTGGTCGATGATCAATGGCCACACAACCCCCATTTTTTGAAAATAGCCATGAGCGACCTTGAAATAGCCATGAGCGACCATTTTCAATAATACTAGAGGCTAAGACCTACGGATTTTTGACCAAGAAATGGTCTCCACCAGAAATCCAAGAATGTGATCTATGGCAAGGAAACATATGTGGGGTGAGGTGTATGAGCCTCTGGTCGATGATCAATGGCCACACAACCCCCATTTTGCCGAAAATAGCCATGAATGACCATTTTCAATAATACCAAAGGCTAACACCTACGGATTTTTGACCAAGAAATGGTCTCCACCAGAAATCCAAGAATGTGATCTATGGCAAGGAAACATATGTGGGGTGAGGTGTACGAGCCTCTGGTCGATGATCAATGGCCACACAACCCCCATTTTGCCGAAAATAGCCATGAGCGACGATTTTCAATATTATTAGAGGCTAAGACCTACGGATTTTTGACCAAGAAATGGTCTCCACCAGAAATCCAAGAATGTGATCTATGGCAAGGAAACATATGTGGGGTGAGGTGTATGAGCCTCTGGTCGACGATCAATGGCCACACAACCCCCATTTTTGCTGAAAATAGCCATGAGCGACCATTTTCAATAATACTAGAGGCTAAGACCTACGGATTTTTGACCAAGAAATGGTCTCCACCAGAAATCCAAGAATGTGATCTACGACAAGGAAACATATGTGGGGTGAGGTGTATGAGCCTCTGGTCGACGATCAATGGCCACACAACCCCCATTTTGCCGAAAATAGCCATGAATGACCATTTTCAATAATACCGAAGGCTAACCGTACGAGTTTTTAACCAAGAAATGGTCTCCACCAGAAATCCAAGAATGTGATCTACGACAAGGAAACATATGTGGGGTGAGGTGTATGAGCCTCTGGTCGACGATCAATGGCCACACAACCCCCATTTTGCCGAAAATAGCCATGAACGACCATTTTCAATAATACCGAAGGCTAACACCTACGGATTTTTGACCAAGAAATGGTCTCCACCAGAAATCCAAGAATGTGATCTATTTCAAGGAAACATATGTGGGGTGAGGTGTATGAGCCTCTGGTCGATGATCAATGGCCACACAACCCCCATTTTTGTCGAAAATAGCCATGAACGACCATTTTCAATAATACCGAAGGCTAACACCTACGGATTTTTGACCAAGAAATGGTCTCCACCAGAAATCCAAGAATGTGATCTATGGCAAGGAAACATATGTGGGGTGAGGTTTATGAGCCTCTAGTCGATGATAAATGGCCACACAACCCCCATTTTTTATGAAAATAGCCATGAGCGACCTTGACAATAGCCATGAGCGACCATTTTCAATAATACTAGAGGCTAACACCTACGGATTTTAGACCAAGAAATGGTCTCCACCAGAAATCCAAGAATGTGATCTATGGCAGTCAACATATGTGGGGTGAGGTTTATGAGCCTCTAGTCGATGATAAATGGCCACACAACCCCCATTTTTGTCGAAAATAGCCATGAATGACCATTTTCAAAAATACCAAAGGCTGACACGTACGGATTTTTGACCAAGAAATGGTCTCCACCAGAAATCCAAGAATGTGATTTATGGCAAGGAAACATATGTGGGGTGAGGTGTACGAGCCTCTGGTCAATGATCAATGGCCACACAACCCCCATTTTGCCGAAAATAGCCATGAACGACCATTTTCAATATACCGAAGGGCTAACAACGTACGAGTTTTTAACCAAGAAATGGTCTCCACCAGAAATCCAAGAATGTGATCTATGGCAAGGAAACATATGTGGGTGAGGTTTATGAGCCTCTAGTCGATGATAAATGGCCACACAACCCCCATTTTTTATGAAAATAGCCAATGAGCGACCATTTTCAATAATATTAGAGGCTAAGACCTACAGATTTTTGACCAAGAAATGGTCTCCACCAGAAATCCAAGAATGTGATCTATGGCAAGGAAACATATGTGGGGTGAGGTGTATGAGCCTCTGGTCGACGATCAATGGCCACACAACCCTAATTTTTGTCGAAAATAGCCATGAACGACCATTTTCAATGACTCTGAAGGCTAACACCTACGGATTTTTGACCAAGAAATGGTCTCCACCATAAATCCAAGAATGTGATCTATGGCAAGGAAACATATGTGTAGTGAGGTGTATGAGCCTCTGGTCGAAGATCATTGGCCACACAACCCCCATTTTTGTCGAAAATAGCCATGAATGACCATTTTCAAAAATACCAAAGGCTAACACGTACGGATTTTTGACCAAGAAATGGTCTCCACCAGAAATCCAGGAATGTGATCTATGGCAAGGAAACATATGTGGGGTGAGGTGTTTCGAGCCTCTGGTCGATGACCAATGGCCACACAACCCCCATTTTGCCGAAAATAGCCATGAACGACCATTTTCATAATACCGAAGGCTAACACGTACGAGTTTTTAACCAAGAAATGGTCTCCACCAGAAATCCAAGAATGTGATCTATGGCAAGGAAACATATGTGGGGTGAGGTTTATGAGCCTCTAGTCGATGATAAATGGCCACACAACCCCCATTTTTGTCGAAAATAGCCATGAGCGACCTTGAAAATAGCCATGAGCGACCATTTTCAATAATACTAGAGGCTAACACCTACGGATTTTAGACCAAGAAATGGTCTCCACCAGAAATCCAAGAATGTGATCTATGGCAAGGAAACATATGTGGGGTGAGGTGTATGAGCGTCAGGTCGATGATCAATGGCCACACAACCCCCATTTTTGTCGAAAATAGCCATGAACGACCATTTTCAATAATACCGAAGGCTAACACCTACGGATTTTTGACCAAGAAATGGTCTGCACCAGAAATTTAAGAATGTGATCTATGGCAAGGAAACATATGTGGGGTGAGGTGTATGAGCCTCTGGTCGACGATCAATGGCCACACAACCCTAATTTTTGTCGAAAATAGCCATGAACGACCATTTTCAATGACACTGAAGGCTAACACCTACGGATTTTTCACCAAGAAATGGTCTCCACCATAAATCCAAGAATGTGATTTATGGCAAGGAAACATATGTGTAGTGAGGTGTATGAGCCTCTGGTCGAAGATCAATGGCCACACAACCCCCATTTTTGTCGAAAATAGCCATGAATGACCATTTTCAAAAATACCAAAGGCTAACACCTACGGATTTTTGCCCAAGAAATGGTCTCCACCAGAAATCCAAGAATGTGATCTATGGCAAGGAAACATATGTGGGGTGAGGTGTATGAGCCTGTGGTAGACGATCAATGGCCACACAACCCTAATTTTTGTCGAAAATAGCCATGAACGACCATTTTCAATGACATTGAAGGCTAACACCTACGGATTTTTGACCAAGAAATGGTCTCCACCAGAAATCCAAGAATGTGATCTATGGCAAGGAAACATGTGTGGGGTGAGGTGTATGAGCCTCTGGTCGACGATCAATGGCCACACAACCCCCATTTTGCCGAAAATAGCCATGAATGACCATTTTCAATAATACCAAAGGCTAACACGTACGAGTTTTTAACCAAGAAATGGTCTCCACCAGAAATCCAAGAATGTGATCTATGGCAAGGAAACATATGTGGGGTGGGGTGTATGAGCCTCTGGTCGATGATCAATGGCCACACAACCCCCATTTTTGTCGAAAATAGCCATGAACGACCATTTTCAATAATATCGAAGGCTAACACCTACGGATTTTTGACCAAGAAATGGTCTCCACCAGAAATCCAAGAATGTGATCTATGAGAAGGAAACATATGTGGGGTGAGGTGTATGAGCCTCTGGTCGATGATCAATGGCCACACAACCCCCATTTGCCGAAAATAGCCATGAATGACCATTTTCAATAATACCGAAGGCTAACACGTACGAGTTTTTAACCAAGAAATGGTTTTCCACCAGAAATCCAAGAATGTAATCTATGCAAAGGAAACATATGTGGGGTGAGGTTTATGAGCCTCTAGTCGATGATAAATGGCCACACAACCCCCATTTTTTATGAAAATAGCCATGAGCGACCTTGAAAATAGCCATGAGCGACCATTTTCAATAATACTAGAGGCTAACACCTACGGATTTTAGACCAAGAAATGGTCTCCACCAGAAATCCAAGAATGTGATCTATGGCAAGGAAACATATGTGGGGTGAGGTGTATGAGCGTCTGGTCGATGATCAATGGCCACACAACCCCCATTTTTGTCGAAAATAGCCATGAACGACCATTTTCAATAATACCGAAGGCTAACACCTACGGATTTTTGACCAAGAAATGGTCTCCACCAGAAATCCAAGAATGTGATCTATGGCAAGGAAACATATGTGGGGTGAGGTGTATGAGCCTCTAGTCGATGATCAATGGCCACACAACCCCCATTTTTGTCGAAAATAGCCATGAACGACCATTTTCAATAATACCGAAGGCTAACACCTACTGATTTTTGACCAAGAAATGGTCTCCACCAGAAATCCAAGAATGTGATCTATGGCAAGGAAACATATGTGGGGTGAGGTGTACGAGCCTCTGGTCGATGATCAATGGCCACACAACCCCCATTTTGCCGAAAATAGCCATGAATGACCATTTTCAATAATACCGAAGGCTAACACGTACGAGTTTTTAACCAAGAAATGGTTTCCACCAGAAATCCAAGAATGTAATCTATGGCAAGGAAACATATGTGGGGTGAGGTTTATGAGCCTCTAGTCGATGATAAATGGCCACACAACCCCCATTTTTTATGAAAATAGCCATGAGCGACCTTGAAAATAGCCATGAGCGACCATTTTCAATAATACTAGAGGCTAACACCTATGGATTTTAGACCAAGAAATGGTCACCACCAGAAATCTAAGAATGTGATCTATGGCAAGGAAACATATGTGGGGTGAGGTGTATGAGCGTCTGGTCGATGATCAATGGCCACACAACCCCCATTTTTGTCGAAAATAGCCATGAACGACCATTTTCAATAATACCGAAGGCTAACACCTACGGATTTTTGACCAAGAAATGGTCTCCACCAGAAATCCAAGAATGTGATCTATGGCAAGGAAACATATGTGTGGTGAGGTGTATGAGCCTCTGGTCGACGATCAATGGCCACACAACCCTAATTTTTGTCGAAAATAGCCATGAACGACCATTTTCAATGACACTGAAGGCTAACACCTACGGATTTTTGACCAAGAAATGGTCTCCACCATAAATCCAAGAATGTGATCTATGGCAAGGAAACATATGTGTAGTGAGGTGTATGAGCCTCTGGTCGAAGATCAATGACCACACAACCCCCATTTTTGTCGAAAATAGCCTTGAATGACCATTTTCAAAAATACCAAAGGCTAACACGTACGAGTTTTTAACCAAGAAATGGTCTCCACCAGAAATCCAAGAATGTGATCTATGGCAAGGAAACATATGTGGGGTGAGGTGTATGAGCGTCTGGTCGATGATCAATGGCCACACAACCCCCATTTTTGTCAAAAATAGCCATGAACGACCATTTTCAATAATACCGAAGGCTAACACCTACGGATTTTTGACCAATAAATGGTCTCCACCAGAAATCCAAGAATGTGATCTATGGCAAGGAAACATATGTGGGGTGAGGTGTATGAGCCTCTGGTCGATGATCAATGGCCACACAACCCCCATTTTTGTCGAAAATAGCCATGAATGACCATTTACAATAATACCGAAGGCTAACACCTACGGATTTTTTGACCAAGAAATGGTCTCCACCAGAAATCCAAGAATGTGATCTATGGCAAGGAAACATATGTGGGGTGAGGTCTATGAGCGTCTGGTCGATGATCAATGGCCACACAACCCCCATTTTGCCGAAAATAGCCATGAATGACCATTTTCAATAATACCAAAGGCTAACACGTACGAGTTTTTAACCAAGAAATGGTCTCCACCAGAAATCCAAGAATGTGATCTATGGCAAGGAAACATATGTGGGGTGAGGTGTATGAGCCTCTAGTCGATGATAAATGGCCACACAACCCCCATTTATTATGAAAATAGCCATGAGCGACCATTTTCAATAATACTAGAGGCTAACACCTACGGATTTTAGACCAAGAAATGGTCTCCACCAGAAATCCAAGAATGTGACCTATGCCAAGGAAACATATGTGGGGTGAGGTGTATGAGCGTCTGGTCGATGATCAATGGCCACACAACCCCCATTTTTGTCAAAAATAGCCATGAACGACCATTTTCAATAATACCGAAGGCTAACACCTACGGATTTTTTGACCAAGAAATGGTCTCCACCAGAAATCCAAGAATGTGATCTATGGCAAGGAAACATTTGTGGGGTGAGGTGTATGAGCCTCTAGTCGATGATCAATGGCCACACAACCCCCATTTTTGTCGAAATAGCCATGAATGACCATTTTCAAAAATACCAAAGGCTAACACGTACGGATTTTTAACCAAGAAATGGTCTCCACCAGAAATCCAAGAATGTGATCTATGGCAAGGAAACATATGTGGGGTGAGGTGTACGAGCCTCTGGTCGATGATCAATGGCCACACAACCCCCATTTTGCCGAAAATAGCCATGAATGACCATTTTCAATAATACCGAAGGCTAACACGTACGAGTTTTTAACCAAGAAATGGTCTCCACCAGAAATCCAAGAATGTGATCTATGGCAAGGAAACATATGTGGGGTGAGGTGTATGAGCGTCTGGTCGATGATCAATGGCCACACAACCCCCATTTTTGTCGAAAATAGTCATGAACGACCATTTTCAATAATACTGAAGGCTAACACCTACGGATTTTTGACCAAGAAATGGTCTCCACCAGAAATCCAAGAATGTGATATATGGCAAGGAAACATATGTGGGGTGAGGTGTATGAGCCTCTGGTCGACGATCAATGGCCACACAACCCTAATTTTTGTCGAAAATAGCCATGAACGACCATTTTCAATGACACTGAAGGCTAACACCTACGGATTTTTGACCAAGAAATGGTCTCCACCATAAATCCAAGAATGTGATCTATGGCAAGGAAACATATGTGTAGTGAGGTGTATGAGCCTCTGGTCGAAGATCAATGGCCACACAACCCCCATTTTTGTCGAAAATAGCCATGAGCGACCATTTTCAATAATACTAGAGGCTAAGACCTACGGATTTTTGACCAAGAAATGGTCTCCACCAGAAATCCAAGAATGTGATCTATGGCAAGGAAACATATGTGGGGTGAGGTGTATGAGCCTCTGGTCGATGATCAATGGCCACACAACCCCCATTTTTGTCGAAAATAGCCATGAATGACCATTTACAATAATACCGAAGGCTAACACCTACGGATTTTTGACCAAGAAATGGTCTCCACCAGAAATCCAAGAATGTGATCTATGGCAAGGAAACATATGTGGGGTGAGGTGTATGAGCGTCTGGTCGATGATCAATGGCCACACAACCCCCATTTTGCCGAAAATAGCCATGAATGACCATTTTCAATAATACCAAAGGCTAACACGTACGAGTTTTTAACCAAGAAATGGTCTCCACCAGAAATCTAAGAATGTGATCTATGGCAAGGAAACATATGTGGGGTGAGGTGTACGAGCCTCTAGTCGACGATCAATGGCCACAGAACCCCCATTTTTTATGAAAATAGCCATGAGCGACCTTGAAAATAGCCATGAGCGACCTTGAAAATAGCCATGAGCGACCATTTTCAATAATACTAGAGGCTAACACCTATGGATTTTAGACCAAGAAATGGTCTCCACCAGAAATCCAAGAATGTGATCTATGGCAAGGAAACATATGTGGGGTGAGGTGTATGAGCCTCTGGTCGATGATCAATGGCCACACAACCCCCATTTTTGTCGAAAATAGCCATGAACGACCATTTTCAATAATACCGAAGGCTAACACCTAGGGATTTTTGACCAAGAAATGGTCTCCACCAGAAATCCAAGAGTGTGATCTATGGCAAGGAAACATATGTGGGGTGAGGTGTATGAGCGTCTGGTCGATGATCAATGGCCACACAACCCGCATTTTTGTCGAAAATAGCCATGAACGACCTTGAAAATAGCCATGAGCGACCATTTTCAATAATACTAGAGGCTAACACCTACGGATTTTAGACCAAGAAATGGTCTCCACCAGAAATCCAAGAATGTGATCTATGGCAAGGAAACATATGTGGGGTGAGGTGTATGAGCCTCTGGTCGATGATAAATGGCCACACAACCCCCATTTTGCCGAAAATAGCCATGAACGACCATTTTCAATAATACCGAAGGCTAACACGTTCGAGTTTTTAACCAAGAAATGATCTCCACCAGAAATCCAAGAATGTGATCTATGGCAAGGAAACATATGTGGGGTGAGGTGTATGAGCCTCTGGTCGATGATCAATGGCCACACAACCCCCATTTTTGTCGAAAATAGCCATGAACGACCATTTTCAATAATATCGAAGGCTAACACCTACGGATTTTTGACCAAGAAATGGTCTCCACCAGAAATCCAAGAATGTGATCTACGACAAGGAAACATATGTGGGGTGAGGTGTATGAGCCTCTGGTCGACGATCAATGGCCACACAACCCTCATTTTTGCCGAAAATAGCCATGAATGACCATTTTCAATAATACCGAAGGCTAACACGTACGAGTTTTTAACCAAGAAATGGTTTCCACCAGAAATCCAAGAATGTAATCTATGGCAAGGAAACATATGTGGGGTGAGGTTTATGAGCCTCTAGTCGATGATAAATGGCCACACAACCCCCATTTTTTATGAAAATAGCCATGAGCGACCTTGAAAATAGCCATGAGCGACCATTTTCAATAATACTAGATGCTAACACCTACGGATTTTAGACCAAGAAATGGTCTCCACCAGAAATCCAAGAATGTGATCTATGGCAAGGAAACATATGTGGGGTGAGCTGTATGAGCGTCTGGTCGATGATCAATGGCCACACAACCCCCATTTTTGTCGAAAATAGCCATGAACGACCATTTTCAATAATACCGAAGGCTAACACCTACGGATTTTTGACCAAGAAATGGTCTCCACCAGAAATCCAAGAATGTGATCTATGGCAAGGAAACATATGTGGGGTGAGGTGTATGAGCCTCTAGTCGATGATCAATGGCCACACAACCCCCATTTTTGTCGAAAATAGCCATGAATGACCATTTTCAAAAATACCAAAGGCTAACACGTACGGATTTTTAACCAAGAAATGGTCTCCACCAGAAATCCAAGAATGTGATCTATGGCAAGGAAACATATGTGGGGTGAGGTGTACGAGCCTCTGGTCGATGATCAATGGCCACACAACCCCCATTTTGCCGAAAATAGCCATGAGCGACCATTTTCAATAATATTAGAGGCTAAGACCTACGGATTTTTGACCAAGAAATGGTCTCCACCAGAAATCCAAGAATGTGATCTATGGCAAGGAAACATATGTGGGGTGAGGTGTATGAGCCTCTGGTCGATGATCAATGGCCACACAACCCCCATTTTTGTCGAAAATAGCCATGAACGGCCATTTTCAATGACACTGAAGGCTAACACCTACGGATTTTTGACCAAGAAATGGTCTCCACCATAAATCCAAGAATGTGATCTATGGCAAGGAAACATATGTGTAGTGAGGTGTATGAGCCTCTGGTCGAAGATCAATGGCCACACAACCCCCATTTTTGTCGAAAATAGCCATGAATGACCATTTTCAAAAATACCAAAGGCTAACACATTCGGATTTTTGCCCAAGAAATGGTCTCCACCAGAAATCCAAGAATGTGATCTATGGCAAGGAAACATATGTGGGGTGAGGTGTATGAGCCTCTGGTCGACGATCAATGGCCACACAACCCCCATTTTTGTCGAAAATAGCCATGAACGACCATTTTCAATAATACCGAAGGCTAACACCTACGGATTTTTGACCAAGAAATGGTCTCCACCAGAAATCCAAGAATGTGATCTATGGCAAGGAAACATATGTGGGGTGAGGTGTATGAGCCTGTAGTCAATGATCAATGGCCACACAACCCCCATTTTTGTCGAAAATAGCCATGAACGACCATTTTCAATAATATCGAAGGCTAACACCTACGAATTTTTGACCAAGAAATGGTCTCCACCAGAAATCCAAGAATGTGATCTACGACAAGGAAACATATGTGGGGTGAGGTGTATGAGCCTCTGGTCGACGATCAATGGCCACACAACCCCCATTTTGCCGAAATAGCCATGAATGACCATTTTCAATAATACCGAAGGCTAACACGTACGAGTTTTTAACCAAGAAATGGTTTCCACCAGAAATCCAAGAATGTAATCTATGGCAAGGAAACATATGTGGGGTGAGGTTTATGAGCCTCTAGTCGATGATAAATGGCCACACAACCCCCATTTTTTATGAAAATAGCCATGAGCGACCTTGAAAATAGCCATGAGCGACCATTTTCAATAATACTAGAGGCTAACACCTACGGATTTTAGACCAAGAAATGGTCTCCACCAGAAATCCAAGAATGTGATCTATGGCAAGGACACATATGTGGGGTGAGGTGTATGAGCGTCTGGTCGATGATCAATGGCCACACAACCCCCATTTTTGTCGAAAATAGCCATGAACGACCATTTTCAATAATACCGAAGGCTAACACCTACGGATTTTTGACCAAGAAATGGTCTCCACCAGAAATCCAAGAATGTGATCTATGGCAAGGAAACATATGTGGGGTGAGGTGTATGAGCCTCTAGTCGATGATCAATGGCCACACAACTCCCATTTTTGTCGAAAATAGCCATGAATGACCATTTTCAAAAATACCAAAGGCTAACACGTACGGATTTTTAACCAAGAAATGGTCTCCACCAGAAATCCAAGAATGTGATCTATGGCAAGGAAACATATGTGGGGTGAGGTGTACGAGCCTCTGGTCGATGATCAATGGCCACACAACCCCCATTTTGCCGAAAATAGCCATGAGCGACCATATTCAATAATATTAGAGGCTAAGACCTACGGATTTTTGACCAAGAAATGGTCTCCACCAAAAATCCAAGAATGTTATCTATGGCAAGGAAACATATGTGGGGTGAGGTGTATGAGCCTCTGGTCGATGATCAATGGCCACACAACCCCCATTTTTGTCGAAAATAGCCATGAACGACCATTTTCAATGACACTGAAGGCTAACACCTACGGATTTTTGACCAAGAAATGGTCTCCACCATAAATCCAAGAATGTGATCTATGGCAAGGAAACATATGTGTAGTGAGGTGTATGAGCCTCTGGTCGAAGATCAATGGCCAAACAACCCCCATTTTTGTCGAAAATAGCCATGAATGACCATTTTCAAAAATACCAAAGGCTAACACATTCGGATTTTTGCCCAAGAAATGGTCTCCACAAGAAATCCAAGAATGTGATCTATGGCAAGGAAACATATGTGGGGTGAGGTGTATGAGCCTCTGGTCGACGATCAATGGCCACAGAACCCCCATTTTTGTCGAAAATAGCCATGAACGACCATTTTCAATAATACCGAAGCCTAACACCTACGGATTTTTGACCAAGAAATGGTCTCCACCAGAAATCCAAGAATGTGATCTATGGCAAGGAAACATATGTGGGGTGAGGTGTATGAGCCTCTAGTCGATGATCAATGGCCACACAACCCCCATTTTTGTCGAAAATAGCCATGAATGACCATTTTCAAAAATACCAAAGGCTAACACGTACGGATTTTTAACCAAGAAATGGTCTCCACCAGAAATCCAAGAATGTGATCTATGGCAAGGAAACATATGTGGGGTGAGGTGTACGAGCCTCTGGTCGATGATCAATGGCCACACAACCCCCATTTTGCCGAAAATAGCCATGAATGACCATTTTCAATAATACCGAAGGCTAACACGTACGAGTTTTTAACCAAGAAATGGTTTCCACCAGAAATCCAAGAATGTAATCTATGGTGTGATCTATGGCAAGGAAACATATGTGGGGTGAGGTGTATGAGCCTCTGGTCGACGATCAATGGCCACACAACCCTAATTTTTGTCGAAAATAGCCATGAACGACCATTTTCAATAATACCGAAGGCTAACACGTATGGATTTTCGACCAAGAAATGGTCTCCACCAGAAATCCGATAATGTGATCTATGGCAAGGAAACATATGTGAGGTGAGGTGTACGAGCCTCTGGTCGATGATCAATGGCCACACAACCCCCATTTTTGTCAAAAATAGCCATGAACGACCATTTTCAATAATACCGAAGGCTAACACCTACGGATTTTTGACCAAGAAATGGTCTGCACCATAAATCCAAGAATGTGATCTATGGCAAGTAAACATATGTGCAGTGAGGTGTATGAGCCTCTGGTCGAATATCAATGGCCACACAACCCCCATTTTTGTCGAAAATAGCAATGAACGACCATTTTCAATAGTATCGAAGGCTAACACATTCCGATTTTTGACCAAGAAATGGTCTCCACCAGAAATCAAAGAATGTGATCTATGGCAAGAAAACATATGTGGGGTGAGGTTTACGAGCCTCTGGTCGATGATCAATGGCCACACAACCCCCATTTTTGTCGAAAATATCCATGAATGACCATTTTCAATAATACCGAAGGCTAACAACTACGGATTTTTGACCAAGAAATGGTCTCCACCAGAAATCCAAGAATGTGATCTATGGCAAGGAAACATATGTGGGGTGAGGTGTACGAGCCTCTGGTCGATGATCAATGGCCACACAACCCCCATTTTGCCGAAAATAGCCATGAACGACCATTTTCAATAATACCGAAGGCTAACACGTATGAGTTTTTAACCAAGAAATGGTCTCCACCAGAAATCCAAGAATGTGATCTATGGCAAGGAAACAGTGATCTATGGCAAGGAAACATATGTGGGGTGAGGTGTATGAGCGTCTGGTCGATAATCAATGGCCACACAACCCCCATTTTTGTCGAAAATAGCCATGAATGACCATTTCCAATAATACCGAAGGCTAACACCTACGGATTTTTGACCAAGAAATGGTCTCCACCAGAAATCCAAGAATGTGATCTATGGCAAGGAAACATATGTGGGGTGAGGTGTACGAGCCTCTGGTCGATGATCAATGGCCACACAACCCCCATTTTGCCGAAAATAGCCATGAACGACCATTTTCAATAATACCGAAGGCTAACACCTACTAATTTTTGACCAAGAAATGGTCTCCACCATAAATCCAAGAATGTGATCTATGGCAAGGAAACATATGTGTAGTGAGGTGTATGAGCCTCTGGTCGAAGATCAATGGTCTCCACCAGAAATCCAAGAATGTGATCTATGGCAAGGAAACATATGTGGGGTGAGGTGTACGAGCCTCTGGTCGATGATCAATGGCCACACAACCCCCATTTTTTATGAAAATAGCCATGAGCGACCATTTTCAATAATACTAGAGGCTAACTCCTACGGATTTTAGACCAAGAAATGGTCTCCACCAGAAATCCAAGAATGTGATCTATGGCAAGGAAACATATGTGGGGTGAGGTTTATGAGCCTCTAGTCGATGATAAATGGCCACACAACCCCCATTTTTTATGAAAATAGCCATGAGCGACCTTGAAAATAGCCATGAGCGACCATTTTCAATAATACTAGAGGCTAACACCTACGGATTTTAGACCAAGAAATGGTCTCCACCAGAAATCCAAGAATGTGATCTATGGCTAGGAAACATATGTGGGGTGAGGTGTACGAGCCTCTGGTCGATGATCAATGGCCACACAACCCCCATTTTGCCGAAAATAGCCATGAACGACCATTTTCAATAATACCAAAGGCTAACACGTACGAGTTTTTAACCAAGAAATGGTTTCCACCAGAAATCCAAGAATGTGATCTATGGCAAGGAAACATATGTGGTGAGGTGTATGAGCCTCTAGTCGATGATCAATGGCCACACAACCCCCATTTTTGTCGAAAATAGCCATGAATTACCATTTTCAAAAATACCGAAGGCTAACACATTCGGATTTTTGCCCAAGAAATGGTCTCCACCAGAAATCCAAGAATGTGATCTATGGCAAGGAAACATATGTGTAGTGAGGTGTATGAGCCTCTGGTCGAAGATCAATGGTCTCCACCAGAAATCCAAGAATGTGATCTATGGCAAGGAAACATATGTGGGGTGAGGTGTATGAGCCTCTGGTCGATGATCAATGGCCACACAACCCCCATTTTGCCGAAAATAGCCATGAACGACCATTTTCAATAATACCGAAGGCTAACACGTACGAGTTTTTAACCAAGAAATGGTTTCCACCGGAAATCCAAGAATGTAATCTACGGCAAGGAAACATATGTGGGGTGAGGTGTACGAGCCTCTGGTCGATGATAAATGGCCACATAACCCCCATTTTTGATGAAAATAGCCATGAACGACCATTTTCAAAAATTTCGAAAGCTAACACCTACGGATTTTTGACCAACAAATGGTCTCCACCAGAAATCCAAGAATGTGATCTATGGCAAGGAAACATATGTGGGGTGAGGTGTATGAGCCTCTGGTCGACGATCAATGGCCACACAACCCTAATTTTTGTCGAAAATAGCCATGAACGACCATTTTCAATGACACTGAAGGCTAACACCTACGGATTTTTGACCAAGAAATGGTCTCCACCAGAAATCCAAGAATGTGATCTATGGCAAGGAAACATATGTGGGTGAGGTGTACGAGCCTCTGGTCGAAGATCAATGGTCTCCACCAGAAATCCAAGAATGTGATCTATGGCAAGGAAACATATGTGGGGTGAGGTGTATGAGCCTCTGGTCGATGATCAATGGCCACACAACCCCCATTTTGCCGAAAATAGCCATGAATGACCATTTTCAATCATACCGAAGGCTAACACGTACGAGTTTTTAACCAAGAAATGGTTTCCACCAGAAATCCAAGAATGTAATCTATGGCAAGGAAACATATGTGGGGTGAGGTGTACGAGCCTCTGGTCGATGATCAATGGCCACACAACCCCCATTTTTTATGAAAATAGCCATGAGCGACCATTTTCAATAATACTAGAGGCTAACACCTACGGATTTTAGACCAAGAAATGGTCTCCACCAGATATCCAAGAATGTGATCTATGGCAAGGAAACATATGTGGGGTGAGGTGTATGAGCCTCTAGTCGATGATCAATGGCCACACAACCCCCATTTTTTATGAAAATAGCCATGAGCGACCATTTTCAATAATACTAGAGGCTAAGACCTACGGATTTTTCTAGTATTATTGAAAATGGTCGCTCATGGTTATTTTCAAGGTCGCTCATGTCTATTTTCATAAAAAATGGGGGTTGTGTGGCCATTTATCATCGACTAGAGGCTCATAAACCTCACCCCACATATGTTTCCTTGCCATAGATCACATTCTTGGATTTCTGGTGGAGACCATTTCTTGGTCAAAAATCCGTACGTGTTAGCCTTTGGTATTTTTGAAAATGGTCGTTCATGGCTTGGTCGATGATCAATGGCCACACAACCCCCATTTTTTATGAAAATAGCCAAGAGCGACCATTTTCAATAATACTAGAGGCTAAGACCTACGGATTTTTGACCAAGAAATGGTCTCCACCAGAAATCCAAGAATGTGATCTATGGCAAGGAAACATATGTGGGGTGAGGTGTATGAGCGTCTGGTCGATGATCAATGGCCACACAACCCCCATTTTTTATGAAAATAGCCATGAACGACCATTTTCAATAATACCGAAGGCTAACACCCACGATGTTTTGACCAAGAAATGGTCTCCACCAGAAAAACAAGAATGTGACCTATGGCAAGGAAACATATGTGGGGTGAGGTGTATGAGCCTCTGGTCGATGATCAATGGCCACACAACCCCCATTTTTGTCGAAAATAGCCATGAACGACCATCTTCAATAATACCGAAGGCTAACACCTACGGATTTTTGACCAAGAAATGGTCTCCACCAGAAATCCAAGAATGTGATCTATGGCAAGGAAACATATGTGGGGTGAGGTGTATGAGCCTCTAGTCGATGATCAATGGCCACACAACCCCCATTTTTGTCGAAAATAGCCATGAACGACCATTTTCAATAATATCGAAGGCTAACACCTACGGATTTTTGACCAAGAAATGGTCTCCACCAGAAATCCAAGAATGTGATCTACGACAAGGAAACATATGTGGGGTGAGGTGTATGAGCCTCTGGTCGACGATCAATGGCCACACAACCCCCATTTTGCCGAAAATAGCCATGAATGACCATTTTCAATGACACTGACGGCTAACACCTACGGATTTTTGACCAAGAAATGGTCTCCACCATAATTCCAAGATTGTGATCTATGGCAAGAAAACATATGTGTAGTGAGGTGTATGAGCCTCTGGTTGAAGATAAATGGCCACACAACCCCCATTTTTGTCGAAAATAGCCATGAATAACCATTTTCAATAATACCGAAGGCTAACACATTCGGATTTTTGCCCAAGAAATGGTCTCCACCAGAAATCCAAGAATGTGTTCTGCGGCAAGAAAACATATGTGGGTGAGGTGTATGAGCCTCTGGTCGATGATCAATGGCCACAGAACCTCTATTTTGTAGAAAATAGCCATGAACGAAAATTTTCAATAATACCGTAGGCTAACACATACGGATTTTTGACCAAGAAATGGTCTCCACCAGAAATCCAAGAATGTGATCTACGACAAGGAAACATATGTGGGTGAGGTGTATGAGCCTCTGGTCGATGATCAATGGCCACACAACCCCCATTTTGTCGAAAATAGCCATGAACGACCACGACCATTTTCAATAATACTGAAGGCTAACACGTACGAATTTTTGACCAAGAAATGCTCTCCACTAGAAATCCAAGAATGTGATCTATGGCAAGGAAACATATGTGGGGTGAGGTGTACGAGCCTCTGGTTGATGATAAATGGCCACACAAACCCCATTTTTGATGCAAATAGCCATGTACGACCATTTTCAATAATACCGAAGGCTAACACCTACGGATTTTTGACCAACAAATGGTCTCCACCAGAAATCCAAGAATGTGGTCTATGGCAAGGAAACATATGTGGGGTGAGGTGTATGAGCCTTTGGTCGATGATCAATGGCCACACAACCCCCATTTTTGTCGAAAATAGCTATGAACGACCATTTTCAATAATACCGAAGGCTAACACCTACGGATTTTTGACCAAGAAATGGTCTCCACCAGAAATCTAAAATGTGATCTATAGCAAGAAAACGTATGTGGGGTGAAGTGTACGAGCCTCTAGTCAATGATAAATGGCCACACAACCCCCATTTTTGTCGAAAATAGTGATCAACGACCATTTTCAATAATACCGAAGGCTAACACGTACGAGTTTTTAACCAAGAAATGGCATGAATGACCATTTTCAATAATACCGAAGGCTAACACCTACGGATTTTTGACCAAGAAATGGTCTCCACCAGAAATCCAAGAATGTGATCTATGGCAAGGAAACATATGTGGGGTGAGGTGTACGAGCCTCTAGTCGATGATCAATGGCCACACAACCCCCATTTTGCCGAAAATAGCCATGAACGACCATTTTTAATAATACCGAAGGCTAACACGTACGAGTTTTTGACCAAGAAATGGTCTCCACCAGAAATCCAAGAATGTGATCTATGGCAAGGAAACATATGTGGGGTGAGGTTTATGAGCCTCTAGTCGATGATAAATGGCCACACAACCCCCATTTTTTATGAAAATAGCCATGAGCGACCTTGAAAATAGCCATGAGCGACCATTTTCAATAATACCGAAGGCTAACACGTACGGATTTTTGACCAAGAAATGGTTTCCACCAGAAATCCAAGAATGTAATCTATGGCAAGGAAACATATGTGGGGTGAGGTTTATGAGCCTCTAGTCGATGATAAATGGCCACACAACCCCCATTTTTTATGAAAATAGCCATGAGCGACCTTGAAAATAGCCATGAGCGACCATTTTCAATAATACTAGAGGCTAACACCTATGGATTTTTGACCAAGAAATGGTCTCCACCAGAAATCCAAGAATGTGATCTATGGCAAGGAAACATATGTGGGGTGAGGTGTACGAGCCTCTGGTCGATGATCAATGGCCACAAAACCCCCATTTTGCCGAAAATAGCCATGAACGACCATTTTCAATAATACCGAAGGCTAACACGTACGAGTTTTTGACCAAGAAATGGTCTCCACCAGAAATCCAAGAATGTGATCTATGGCAAGGAAACATATGTGGGGTGAGGTTTATGAGCCTCTAGTCGATGATAAATGGCCACACAACCCCCATTTTTTATGAAAATAGCCATGAGCGACCTTGAAAATAGCCATGAGCGACCATTTTCAATAATACTAGAGGCTAACACCTACGGATTTTAGACCAAGAAATGGTCTCCACCAGAAATCCAAGAATGTGATCTATGACAAGGAAACATATGTGGGGTGAGGTGTATGAGCGTCTGGTCGATGATCAATGGCCACACAACCCCCATTTTGCCAAAAATAGCCATGAATGACCATTTTCAATAATACCGAAGGCTAACACGTACGAGTTTTTAACCAAGAAATGGTCTCCACCAGAAATCCAAGAATGTGATCTACGACAAGGAAACATATGTGGGGTGAGGTGTATGAGCCTCTGGTCGACGATCAATGGCCACACAACCCCCATTTTGCCGAAAATAGCCATGAATGACCATTTTCAATAATACCGAAGGCTAACACGTACGAGTTCTTAACCAAGAAATGGTTTCCACCAGAAATCCAAGAATGTAATCTATGGCAAGGAAACATATGTGGGGCGAGTTTTATGAGCCTCTAGTCGATGATAAATGGCCACACAACCCCCATTTTTGATGAAAATAGCCATGAACGACCATTTTCAATAATATCGAAAGCTAACACCTACGGATTTTTGACCAACAAATGGTCTCCACCAGAAATCCAAGAATGTGGTCTATGGCAAGGAAACATATGTGGGGTGAGGTGTATGAGCCATTGGTCGATGATCAATGGCCACACAACCCCCATTTTTGTCGAAAATAGCCATGAACGACCATTTTCAATAGATTACATTCTTGGATTTCTGGTGGAGACCATTTCTTGGTTAAAAACTCGTACGTGTTAGCCTTCGGTATTATTGAAAATGGTCATTCATGGCTATTTTTGGCAAAATGGGGGTTGTGTGGCCATCGATCGTCGACCAGAGGCTCATACACCTCACCCCACATATGTTTCCTTGTCGTAGATCACATTCTTGGATTTCTGGTGGAGACCATTTCTTGGTCAAAAATCCATAGGTGTTAGCCTTCGGTATTATTGAAAATGGTCGTTCATGATTTTTGACCAAGAAATGGTCTCCACCAGAAATCCAAGAATGTGATCTATGGCAAGGAAACATATGTGGGGTGAGGTGTATGAGCCTCTGGTCGATGATCAATGGCCACACAACCCCCATTTTTGTCGAAAATAGCCATGAATGACCATTTTCAATAATACCGAAGGCTAACACGTACGAGTTTTTAACCAAGAAATGGTGTCCACCAGAAATCCAAGAATGTAATTTATTGAAAATGGTTGTTCATGGCTATTTTCGACAAAAATGGGGGTTGTGTGGCCATTGATCATCGACCAAAGGCTCATACACCTCACCCCACATATGTTTCCTTGCCATAGACCACATTCTTGGATTTCTGGTGGAGACCATTTGTTGGTCAAAAATCTGTAGGTGTTAGCTTTCGATATTATTGAAAATGGTCGTTCATGGCTATTTTCGACAAAAATGGGGGTTGTGTGGCCATTGATCATCGACCAGAGGCTCATACACCTCACCCCACATATGTTTCCTTGCCATAGATCACATTCTTGGATTTTTGGTGGAGACCATTTCTTGGTAAAAAATCCGTAGGTGTTAGCCTTCGGTATTATTGAAAATGGTCGTTCATGGCTATTTTCGACAAAAATGGGGGTTGTGTGGCCATTGATCATCGACCAGACGCTCATACACCTCACCCCACATATGTTTCCTTGCCATAGATCACATTTTTGGATTTCTGGTGGAGACCATTTCTTGGTCTAAAATCCGTAGGTGTTAGCCTCTAGTATTATTGAAAATGGTCGCTCATGGCTATTTTCAAGGTCGCTCATGGCTATTTTCATAAAAAATGGGGGTTGTGTGGCCATTTATCATCGATAGTACCGAAGAAATGGTCTCCACATATGTTTCCTTGCCATAGATCACATTCTTGGATTTCTGGTGGAGACCATTTCTTGGTCAAAAATCCGTAGGTGTTAGCATTCAGTGTCATTAAAAATGGTCGTTCATGGCTATTTTCGACAAAAATTAGGGTTGTGTGGCCATTGATCGTCGACCAGAGGCTCATACACCTCACCCCACATATGTTTCCTTGCCATAGATCACATTCTTGGATTTCTGGTGGAGATCATTTCTTGGTCAAAAATCCGTAGGTGTTAGCCTTCGGTATTATTGAAAATGGTCGTTCATGGCTATTTTCGACAAAAATGGGGGTTGTGTGGCCATTGATCATCGACCAGACGCTCATACACCTCACCCCACATATGTTTCCTTGCCATAGATCACATTCTTCGATTTCTGGTGGAGATCATTTCTTGGTCAAAAATCCGTAGGTGTTAGCCTTCGGTATTATTGAAAATGGTCGTTCATGGCTATTTTCGACAAAAATGGGGGTTGTGTGGCCATTGATCATCGACCAGACGCTCATACACCGCACCCCACATATGTTTCCTTGCCATAGATCACATTCTTGGATTTCTGGTGGAGATCATTTCTTGGTCAATAATCCGTAGGTGTTAGCCTTCGGTATTATTGAAAATGGTCGTTCATGGCTATTTTCGACAAAAATGGGGGTTGTGTGGCCATTGATCATCGACCAGACGCTCATACACCTCACCCCACATATGTTTCCTTGCCATAGATCACATTCTTGGATTTCTGGTGGAGACCATTTCTTGGTCAAAAATCCGTAGGTCTTAGCCTCTAATATTATTGAAAATGGTCGCTCATGGCTATTTTCATAAAAAATGGGGGTTGTGTGGCCATTTATCATCGATAGTACCGAAGAAATGGTCTCCACATATGTTTCCTTGCCATAGATCACATTCTTGGATTTCTGGTGGAGACCATTTCTTGGTCAAAAATCCGTAGGTGTTAGCCTTCAGTGTCATTGAAAATGGTCGTTCATGGCTATTTTCGACAAAAATTAGGGTTGTGTGGCCATTGATCGTCGACCAGAGGCTCATACACCTCACCCCACATATGTTTCCTTGCCATAGATCACATTCTTGGATTTCTGGTGGAGACCATTTCTTGGTCAAAAATCCGTAGGTGTTAGCCTTCGGTATTTTTGAAAATGGTCGTTCATGGCTATTTTCGACAAAAATGGGGGTTGTGTGGCCATTTATCATCGACTAGAGGCTCATACACCTAACCCCACATATGTTTCCTTGCCATAGATCACATTCTTGGATTTCTAGTGGAGACCATTTCTTGGTCAAAAATCCGTAGGTGTTAGCCTTCAGTATTATTGAAAATGGTCGTTCATGGCTATTTTCGACAAAAATGGGTGTTGTGTGGCCATTGATCATCGACCAGACGCTCATACACCTCACCCCACATATGTTTCCTTGCCATAGATCACATTCTTGGATTTCTGGTGGAGACCATTTCTTGGTCTAAAATCCGTAGGTGTTAGCCTCTAGTATTATTGAAAATGGTCGCTCATGGCTATTTTCAAGGTCGCTCATGGCTATTTTCATAAAAAATGGGGGTTGTGTGGCCATTTATCATCGATAGTACCGAAGAAATGGTCTCCACATATGTTTCCTTTCCATAGATCACATTCTTGGATTTCTGGTGGAGACCATTTCTTGGTCAAAAATCCGTAGGTGTTAGCATTCAGTGTCATTGAAAATGGTCGTTCATGGCTATTTTCGACAAAAATTAGGGTTGTGTGGCCATTGATCGTCGACCAGAGGCTCATACACCTCACCCCACATATGTTTCCTTGCCATAGATCACATTCTTGGATTTCTGGTGGAGATCATTTCTTGGTCAAAAATCCGTAGGTGTTAGCCTTCGGTATTATTGAAAATGGTCGTTCATGGCTATTTTCGACAAAAATGGGGGTTGTGTGGCCATTGATCATCGACCAGACGCTCATACACCTCACCCCACATATGTTTCCTTGCCATAGATCACATTCTTGGATTTCTGGTGGAGATCATTTCTTGGTCAAAAATCCGTAGGTGTTAGCCTTCGGTATTATTGAAAATGGTCGTTCATGGCTATTTTCGACAAAAATGGGGGTTGTGTGGCCATTGATCATCGACCAGATGCTCATACACCTCACCCCACATATGTTTCCTTGCCATAGATCACATTCTTGGATTTCTGGTGGAGATCATTTCTTGGTCAAAAATCCGTAGGTGTTAGCCTTCGGTATTATTGAAAATGGTCGTTCATGGCTATTTTCGACAAAAATGGGGGTTGTGTGGCCATTGATCATCGACCAGACGCTCATACACCTCACCCCACATATGTTTCCTTGCCATAGATCACATTCTTGGATTTCTGGTGGAGACCATTTCTTGGTCAAAAATCCGTAGGTCTTAGCCTCTAATATTATTCAAAATGGTCGCTCATGGCTATTTTCATAAAAAATGGGGGTTGTGTGGCCATTTATCATCGATAGTACCGAAGAAATGGTCTCCACATATGTTTCCTTGCCATAGATCACATTCTTGGATTTCTGGTGGAGACCATTTCTTGGTCAAAAATCCGTAGGTGTTAGCCTTCAGTGTCATTGAAAATGGTCGTTCATGGCTATTTTCGACAAAAATTAGGGTTGTGTGGCCATTGATCGTCGACCAGAGGCTCATACACCTCACCCCACATATGTTTCCTTGCCATAGATCACATTCTTGGATTTCTGGTGGAGACCATTTCTTGGTCAAAAATCCGTAGGTGTTAGCCTTCGGTATTTTTGAAAATGGTTGTTCATGGCTATTTTCGACAAAAATGGGGGTTGTGTGGCCATTTATCATCGACTAGAGGCTCATACACCTCACCCCACATATGTTTTCTTGCCATAGATCACATTCTTGGATTTCTGGTGGAGACCATTTCTTGGTCAAAAATCCGTAGGTGTTAGCCTTCAGTATTATTGAAAATGGTCGTTCATGGCTATTTTCGACAAAAATGGGGGTTGTGTGGCCATTGATCATCGACCAGACGCTCATACACCTCACCCCACATATGTTTCCTTGCCATAGATCACATTCTTGGATTTCTCGTGGAGACCATTCTTGGTCAAAAATCCGTAGGTGTTAGCCTTCGGTATTATTGAAAATGGTCGTTCATGGCTATTTTCGACAAAAATGGGGGTTGTGTGGCCATTTATCATCTACTAGAGGCTCATAAACCTCACCCCACATATGTTTTCTTGCCATAGATCACATTCTTGGATTTCTGGTGGAGACCATATCTTGGTCTAAAATCCGTAGGTGTTAGCCTTCGGTATTATTGAAAATGGTCGTTCATGGCTATTTTCGACAAAATGGGGGTTGTGTGGCAATTGATCATCGACCAGACGCTCATACACCCATTTTTTATGAAAATAGCCATGAGCGACCTTGAAAATAGCCATGAGCGACCATTTTCAATAATACTAGAGGCTAACACCTACGGATTTTAGACCAAGAAATGGTCTCCACAAGAAATCCAAGAATGTGATCTATGGCAAGGAAACATATGTGGGGTGAGGTGTACGAGCCTCTGGTCGATGATCAATGGCCACACAACCCCCATTTTGCCGAAAATAGCCATGAACGACCATTTTCAATAATACCGAAGGCTAACACGTACGAGTTTTTAACCAAGAAATGGTCTCCACCAGAAATCCAAGAATGTGATCTATGGCAAGGAAACATATGTGGGGTGAGGTGTATGAGCCTCTGGTCGATGATCAATGGCCACACAACCCCCATTTTTGTCGAAAATAGCCATGAACGACCATTTTCAATAATACCGAAGGCTAACACCTACGGATTTTTGACCAAGAAATGGTCTCCGCCAGAAATCCAAGAATGTGATCTATGGCAAGGAAACATATGTGGGGTGAGGTGTATGAGCCTCTAGTCGATGATAAATGGCCACACAACCCCCATTTTTGTCGAAAATAGCCATGAACGACCATTTTCAAAAATACCGAAGGCTAACACCTACGGATTTTTGACCACACCAGAAATCCAAGAATGTGATCTATGGCAAGGAAACATATGTGGGGTGAGGTGTATGAGCCTCTGGTCGATGATCAATGGCCACACAACCCTAATTTTTGTCGAAAATAGCCATGAACGACCATTTTCAATGACACTGAAGGCTAACACCTACGGATTTTTGACCAAGAAATGGTCTCCACCAGAAATCCAAGAATGTGATCTATGGCAAGGAAACATATGTGGGGTGAGGTGTATGAGCCTCTAGTCGATGATAAATGGCCACACAACCCCCATTTTTTATGAAAATAACCATGAGCGACCTTGAAAATAGCCATGAGCGACCATTTTCAATAATACTAGAGGCTAACACCTACGGATTTTAGACCAAGAAATGGTCTCCACCAGAAATCCAAGAATGTGATCTATGGTATTGTAAATGGTCATTCTATGGCAAGGAAACATATGTGGGGTGAGGTGTACGAGCCTCTGGTCGATGATCAATGGCCACACAACCCCCATTTTGCCGAAAATAGCCATGAATGACCATTTTCAATAATACCGAAGGCTAACACCTACGGATTTTTGACCAAGAAATGGGGGTTGTGTGGCCTTTGATTATCGACCAGACGCTCATACACCTCACCCCACATATGTTTCCTTGCCATAGATCACATTCTTGGATTTCTGGTGGAGACCATTTCTTGGTCAAAAATCCGTAGGTGTTAGCCTTCGGTATTATTGAAAATGGTCGTTCATGGCTATTTTTGACAAAAATGGGGGTTGTGTGGCCATTGATCATCGACCAGACGCTCATACACCTCACCCCACATATGTTTCCTTGCCATAGATCACATTCTTGGATTTCTGGTGGAGACCATTTCTTGGTCTAAAATCCGTAGGTGTTAGCCTCTAGTATTATTTTCAAGGTCGCTCATGGCTATTTTCATAAAAATGGGGGTTATGTGGCCATTGATCATACACCAGAGCCTCGTACACCTCACCCCACATATGTTTCCTTGCCATAGGTCACATTCTTGTTTTTCTGGTGGAGACCATTTCTTGGTCAAAAAATCGTAGGTGTTAGCCTTCGATGTTATTGAAAATGGTCGTTCACGGCTATTTTTGATAAAAAATGGGGGTTGTGTGGCCATTGATCATCGACCAGACGCTCATACACCTCACCCCACATATGTTTCCTTGCCATAGATCACATTCTTGGATTTCTGGTGGAGACCATTTCTTGGTCAAAAATCCGTAGGTGTTAGCCTTCGGTATTATTGAAAATGGTCGTTCATGGCTATTTTTGACAAAAATGGGGGTTGTGTGGCCATTGATCTTCGACCAGAGGCTCATACACCTCACCCCACATATGTTTCCTTGCCATAGATCACATTCTTGGATTTCTGGTGGAGACCATTTCTTGGTCAAAAATCCGTAGGTGTTAGCCTTCGATATTATTGAAAATGGTCGTTCATGGCTATTTTCGACAAAAATGGGGGTTGTGTGGCCATTGATCATCGACCAGAGGCTCGTACACCTCACTACACATATGTTTCCTTGCCATAGATCACATTCTTGGATTTCTGGTGGAGACCATTTCTTGGTTAAAAACTCGTACGTGTTAGCCTTCGGTATTATTGAAAATGGTCGTTCATGGCTATTTTCGGCAAAATGGGGGTTCTGTGGCCATTGATCATCGACCAGAGGATCGTACACCTCACCCCACATATGTTTCCTTGCCATAGATCACATTCTTGGATTTCTGGTGGAGACCATTTCTTGGTCAAAAATCCGTAGGTGTTAGCCTTTGGTATTTTTGAAAATGGTCGTTCATGGCTATTTTCATAAAAAATGGGGGTTGTGTGGCCATTGATCATCGACCAGAGGCTCGTACACCTCACCCCACATATGTTTCCTTGCCATAGATCACATTCTTGGATTTCTGGTGGAGACCATTTCTTGGTCAAAAATCCTTACGTGTTAGCCTCTAGTATTATTGAAAATGGTCGCTCATGGCTATTTTCAAGGTCGCTCATGGCTATTTTCATAAAAAATGGGGGTTGTGTGGCCATTGATCATCGACCAGAGGCTCGTACACCTCACCCCACATATGTTTCCTTGCCATAGATCACATTCTTGGATTTCTGGTGGAGACCATTTCTTGGTCAAAAATCCTTACGTGTTAGCCTCTAGTATTATTGAAAATGGTCGCTCATGGCTATTTTCAAGGTCGCTCATGGCTATTTTCATAAAAATGGGGGTTGTGTGGCCATTGATCATACACCAGAGCCTCGTACACCTCACCCCACATATGTTTCCTTGCCATAGGTCACATTCTTGTTTTTCTGGTGGAGACCATTTCTTGGTCAAAAAATCGTAGGTGTTAGCCTTCGGTGTTATTGAAAATGGTCGTTCACGGCTATTTTTGATAAAAAATGGGGGTTGTGTGGCCATTGATCATCGATCAGACGCTCATACACCTCACCCCACATATGTTTCCTTGCCATAGATCACATTCTTGGATTTCTGGTGGAGACCATTTCTTGGTCAAAAATCCGTAGGTGTTAGCCTTCGATATTATTGAAAATGGTCGTTCATGGCTATTTTCGACAAAAATGGGGGTTGTGTGGCCATTGATCTTCGACCAGAGGCTCATACACCTCACCCCACATATGTTTCCTTGCCATAGATCACATTCTTGGATTTCTGGTGGAGACCATTTCTTGGTCAAAAATCTGTAGGTGTTAGCCTTCGATATTATTGAAAATGGTCGTTCATGGCTATTTTCGACAAAAATGGGGGTTGTGTGGCCATTGATCATCGACCAGAGGCTCGTACACCTCACTACACATATGTTTCCTTGCCATAGATCACATTCTTGGATTTCTGGTGGAGACCATTTCTTGGTTAAAAACTCGTACGTGTTAGCCTTCGGTATTATTGAAAATGGTCGTTCATGGCTATTTTCGGCAAAATGGGGGTTCTGTGGCCATTGATCATCGACCAGAGGATCGTACACCTCACCCCACATATGTTTCCTTGCCATAGATCACATTCTTGGATTTCTGGTGGAGACCATTTCTTGGTCAAAAATCCGTAGGTGTTAGCCTTTGGTATTTTTGAAAATGGTCGTTCATGGCTATTTTCATAAAAAATGGGGGTTGTGTGGCCATTGATCATCGACCAGAGGCTCGTACACCTCACCCCACATATGTTTCCTTGCCATAGATCACATTCTTGGATTTCTGGTGGAGACCATTTCTTGGTCAAAAATCCTTACGTGTTAGCCTCTAGTATTATTGAAAATGGTCGCTCATGGCTATTTTCAAGGTCGCTCATGGCTATTTTCATAAAAAATGGGGGTTGTGTGGCCATTGATCATCGACCAGAGGCTCATACACCTCACCCCACATATGTTTCCTTGCCATAGATCACATTCTTGGATTTCTGGTGGAGACCATTTCTTGGTCAAAAATCCGTAGGTGTTAGCCTTCGGTATTATTGTAAATGGTCATTCATGGCTATTTTCGACAAAAATGGGGGTTGTGTGGCCATCGATCATCGACTAGAGGCTCTTAAATCTCACCCCACATATGTTTCCTTGCCATAGATTACATTCTTGGATTTCTGGTGGAAACCATTTCTTGGTTAAAAACTCGTACGTGTTAGCCTTCGGTATTATTGAAAATGGTCGTTCATGTCTATTTTCAAGGTCGCTCATGGCTATTTTCATAAAAAATGGGTGTATGAGCGTCTGGTCGATGATCAATTGCCACACAACCCCCATTTTGTCGAAAATAGCCATGAACGACCATTTTCAATAATACCGAAGGCTAACACGTACGAGTTTTTAACCAAGAATTGGTTTCCACCAGAAATCCAAGAATGTAATCTATGGCAAGGAAACATTTGTGGGGTGAGATTTATGAGCCTCTAGTCGATGATAAATGGCCACACAACCCCCATTTTTGTCGAAAATAGCCATGAACGACCATTTTCAATAATACCGAAGGCTAACACCTACGGATTTTTGACCAAGAATGGTCTCCACGAGAAATCCAAGAATGTAATCTATGGCAAGGAAACATATGTGGGGTGAGGTGTATGAGCCTCTGGTCGATGATCAATGGCCACACAACCCCCATTTTTTATGAAAATAGCCATGAGCGACCTTGAAAATAGCCATGAGCGACCATTTTCAATAATACTAGAGGCTAACACGTACGGATTTTTGACCAAGAAATGGTCTCCACCAGAAATCCAAGAATGTGATCTATGGCAAGGAAACATATGTGGGGTGAGGTGTATGAGCCTCTGGTCGATGATCAATGGCCACACAACCCCCATTTTTTATGAAAATAGCCATGAACTACCATTTTCAAAAATACCAAAGGCTAACACCTACGGATTTTTGACCAAGAAATGGTCTCCACCAGAAATCCAAGAATGTGATCTATGGCAAGGAAACATATGTGGGGTGAGGTGTACGAGCCTCTGGTCGATGATCAATGGCCACAGAACCCCCATTTTGCCGAAAATAGCCATGAACGACCATTTTCAATAATACCGAAGGCTAACACGTACGAGTTTTTAACCAAAAAATGGTCTCCACCAGAAATCCAAGAATGTGATCTATGGCAAGGAAACATATGTGTAGTGAGGTGTACGAGCCTCTGGTCGATGATCAATGGCCACACAACCCCCATTTTTGTCGAAAATAGCCATGAACGACCATTTTCAATAATATCGAAGGCTAACACCTACGGATTTTTGACCAAGAAATGGTCACCACCAGAAATCCAAGAATGTGATCTATGGCAAGGAAACATATGTGGGGTGAGGTGTATGAGCCTTTGGTCGAAGATCAATGGCCACACAACCCCCATTTTTGTCGAAAATAGCCATGAACGACCATTTTCAATAATACCGAAGGCTAACACCTACGGATTTTTGACCAAGAAATGGTCTCCACCAAAAATCCAAGAATGTGATCTATGGCAAGGAAACATATGTGGGGTGAGGTGTATGAGCGTCTGGTCGATGATCAATGGCCACACAACCCCCATTTTTGTCAAAAATAGCCATGAACGACCATTTTCAATAATATTAGAGGCTAAGACCTATGGATTTTTTACCAAGATTGCCATAGATCACATTCTTGGATTTCTGGTGGAGACCATTTCTTGGTCTAAAATCCGTAGGTGTTAGCCTCTAGTATTATTGAAAATGGTCGCTCATGGCTATTTTCAAGGTCGCTCATGGCTATTTTCATTAAAAATGGGGGTTGTGTGGCCACCTCACTACACATATGTGGGGTGAGGTGTACGAGCCTCTGATCGATGATCAATGGCCACACAACCCCCATTTTGCCGAAAATAGCCATGAATGACCATTTTCAATAATACCGAAGGCTAACACCTACGGATTTTTGACCAAGAAATGGTTTCCACCAGAAATCCAAGAATGTGATCTATGGCAAGGAAACATATGTGGGGTGTGGTGTATGAGCCTCTGGTCGATGATCAATGGCCACACAACCCCCATTTTTGTCGAAAATAGCCATGAACGACCATTTTCAATAATATCGAAGGCTAACACCTACGGGTTTTTGACCAAGAAATGGTCTCCACCAGAAATCCAAGAATGTGATCTACGACAAGGAAACATATGTGGGGTGAGGTGTATGAGCCTCTGGTCGACGATCAATGGCCACACAACCCCCATTTTGCCGAAAATAGCCATGAATGACCATTTTCAATAATACCGAAGGCTAACACGTACGAGTTTTTAACCAAGAAATGGTTTCCACCAGAAATCCAAGAATGTAATCTATGGCAAGGAAACATATGTGGGGTGAGGTTTATGAGCCTCTAGTCGATGATAAATGGCCACACAACCCCCATTTTTTATGAAAATAGCCATGAGCGACCTTGAAAATAGCCATGAGCGACCATTTTCAATAATACTAGAGGCTAACACCTACGGATTTTAGACCAAGAAATGGTCTCCACCAGAAATCCAAGTGGCCACACAACCCCGATTTTTTATGAAAATAGCCATGAGCGACCTTGAAAATAGCCATGAGCGACCATTTTCAATAATACTAGAGGCTAACACCTACGGATTTTAGACCAAGAAATGGTCTCCACCAGAAATCCAAGAATGTGATCTATGGCAAGGAAACATATGTGGGGTGAGGTGTACGAGCCTCTGGTCGATGATCAATGGCCACACAACCCCCATTTTGCCGAAAATAGCCATGAACGACCATTTTCAATAATACCGAAGGCTAACACGTATGAGTTTTTAACCAAGAAATGGTCTCCACCAGAAATCCAAGAATGTGATCTATGGCAAGGAAACATATGTGGGGTGAGGTGTATGAGCGTCTAGTCGATGATCAATGGCCACACAACCCCCATTTTTGTCGAAAATAGCCATGAACGACCATTTTCAATAATACCGAAGGCTAACACCTACGGATTTTTGACCAAGAAATGGTCTCCACCAGAAATCCAAGAATGTGATCTATGGCAAGGAAACATATGTGTAGTGAGGTGTATGAGCCTCTGGTCGAAGATCAATGGCCACACAACCCCCATTTTTGTCGAAAATAGCCATGAATGACCATTTTCAAAAATACCAAAGGCTAACACATTCGGATTTTTGCCCAAGAAATGGTCTCCACCAGAAATCCAAGAATGTGATCTATGGCAAGGAAACATATGTGGGGTGAGGTGTATGAGCGTCTGGTCGATGATCAATGGCCACACAACCCCCATTTTTGTCGAAAATAGCCATGAACGACCATTTTCAATAATACCGAAGGCTAACACCTACGGATTTTTGACCAAGAAATGGGGGTTGTGTGGCCATTGATCATCGACCAGACGCTCATACACCTCACCCCACATATGTTTCCTTGCCATAGATCACATTCTTGGATTTCTGGTGGAGACCATTTCTTGGTCAAAAATCCGTAGGTGTTAGCCTTCGGTATTATTGTAAATGGTCATTCATGGCTATTTTCGACAAAAATGGGGGTTGTGTGGCCATTGATCATCGACCAGAGGCTCATACACCTCACCCCACATATGTTTCCTTGCCATAGATCACATTCTTGGATTTCTGGTGGAGACCATTTCTTGGTCAAAAATCTGTAGGTCTTAGCCTCTAATATTATTGAAAATGGTCGCTCATGGCTATTTTCATAAAAAAATGGGGGTTGTGTGGCCATTTATCATCGACTAGAGGCTCATAAATCTCACCCCACATATGTTTCCTTGCCATAGATCACATTCTTGGATTTCTGGTGGAGACCATTTCTTGGTCAAAAATCCGTAGGTGTTAGCCTTCGGTATTATTGTAAATGGTCATTCATGGCTATTTTCGGCAAAATGGACCATTTCTTGGTCAAAATTCCGTAGGTGTTAGCCTTCGGTATTATTGAAAATGGTCGTTCATGGCTATTTTCGACAAAAATGGGGGTTGTGTGGCCATTGATCATCGACCAGACACTCATACACCTCACCCCACATATGTTTCCTTGCCATAGATCACATTCTTGGATTTCTGGTGGAGACCATTTCTTGGTCTAAAATCCGTAGGTGTTAGCCTCTAGTATTATTGAAAATGGTCGCTCATGGCTATTTTCAAGGTCGCTCATGGCTATTTTCATAAAAATGGGGGTTGTGTGGCCATTGATCATACACCAGAGCCTCGTACACCTCACCCCACATATGTTTCCTTGCCATAGGTCACATTCTTGTTTTTCTGGTGGAGACCATTTCTTGGTCAAAAAATCGTAGGTGTTAGCCTTCGGTATTATTGAAAATGGTCGTTCATGGCTATTTTCATAAAAAATGGGGGTTGTGTGGCCATTGATCATCGACCAGACGCTCATACACCTCACCCCACATATGTTTCCTTGCCATAGATCACATTCTTGGATTTCTGGTGGAGACCATTTCTTGGTCAAAAATCCGTAGGTGTTAGCCTTCGGTATTATTGAAAATGGTCGTTCATGGCTATTATCGACAAAAATGGGGGTTGTGTGGCCATTGATCTTCGACCAGAGGCTCATACACCTCACCCCACATATGTTTCCTTGCCATAGATCACATTCTTGGATTTCTGGTGGAGACCATTTCTTGGTCAAAAATCCGTAGGTGTTAGCCTTCGATATTATTGAAAATGGTCGTTCATGGCAATTTTCGACAAAAATGGGGGTTGTGTGGCCATTGATCATCGACCAGAGGCTCGTACACCTCACTACACATATGTTTCCTTGCCATAGATCACATTCTTGGATTTCTGGTGGAGACCATTTCTTGGTTAAAAACTCGTAGGTGTTAGCCTTCGGTATTATTGAAAATGGTCGTTCATGGCTATTTTCGGCAAAATGGGGGTTCTGTGGCCATTGATCATCGACCAGAGGCTCGTACACCTCACCCCACATATGTTTCCTTGCCATAGATCACATTCTTGGATTTCTGGTGGAGACCATTTCTTGGTCAAAAATCCGTAGGTGTTAGACTTTGGTATTTTTGACAATGGTCGTTCATGGCTATTTTCATAAAAAATGGGGGTTGTGTGGCCATTGATCATCGACCAGAGGCTTATACACCTCACCCCACATATGTTTCCTTGCCATAGATCACATTCTTGGATTTCTGGTGGAGACCATTTCTTGGTCAAAAATCCGTACGTGTTAGCCTCTAGTATTATTGAAAATGGTCGCTCATGGCTATTTTCAAGGTCGCTCATGGCTATTTTCATAAAAAATGGGGGTTGTGTGGCCATTGATCATCGACCAGAGGCTCATACACCTCACCCCACATATGTTTCCTTGCCATAGATCACATTCTTGGATTTCTGGTGGAGACCATTTCTTGGTCAAAAATCCGTAGGTGTTAGCCTTCGGTATTACTGAAAATGGTCATTCATGGCTATTTTCGGCAAAATGGGGGTTGTGTGGCCATTGATCATCGACCAGAGGCTCGGACACCTCACCCCACATATGTTTCCTTGCCATAGATCACATTCTTGGATTTCTGGTGGAGACCATTTCTTAGTTAAAAATTCGTACGTGTTAGCCTTTGGTATTTTTGAAAATGGTCATTCATGGCTATTTTCGACAAAAATGGGGGTTGTGTGGCCATTGATCATCGACTAGAGGCTCATACACCTCACCCCACATATGTTTCCTTGCCATAGATCACATTCTTGGATTTCTGGTGGAGACCATTTCTTGGTCAAAAATCCGTAGGTGTTAGCCTTCGGTATTATTGAAAATGGTCGTTCATGGCTATTTTCGACAAAAATGGGGGTTGTGTGGCCATTGATCATCGACCAGAGGCTCATACACCTCACCCCACATATGTTTCCTTGCCATAGATCACATTCTTGGATTTCTGGTGGAGACCATTTCTTGGTCAAAAATCCGTACGTGTTAGCCTCTAGTAATATTGAAAATGGTCGCTCATGGCTATTTTCAAGGTCGCTCATGGCTATTTTCATAAAAAATGGGGGTTGTGTGGCCATTGATCATCGACCAGAGGCTCATACACCTCACCCCACATATGTTTCCTTGCCATAGATCACATTCTTGGATTTCTGGTGGAGACCATTTCTTGGTCAAAAATCCGTAGGTGTTAGCCTTCGGTATTATTGAAAATGGTCATTCATGGCTATTTTTGGCAAAATGGGGGTTGTGTGGCCATTGATCATCGACCAGACGCTCATACACCTCACCCCACATATGTTTCCTTGCCATAGATCACATTCTTGGATTTCTGGTGGAGACCATTTCTTGGTATAAAATCCGTAGGTGTTAGCCTCTAGTATTATTGAAAATGGTCGCTCATGGCTATTTTCAAGGTCGCTCATGGCTATTTTCATAAAAATGGGGGTTGTGTGGCCATTGATCATACACCAGAGCCTCGTACACCTCACCCCACATATGTTTCCTTGCCATAGGTCACATTCTTGTTTTTCTGGTGAAGACCATTTCTTGGTCAAAAAATCGTAGGTGTTAGCCTTCGGTATTATTGAAAATGGTCGTTCATGGCTATTTTCATAAAAAATGGGGGTTGTGTGGCCATTGATCATCGACCAGACGCTCATACACCTCACCCCACATATGTTTCCTTGCCATAGATCACATTCTTGGATTTCTGGTGGAGACCATTTCTTGGTCAAAAATCCATAGTTGTTAGCCTTCGGTATTATTGAAAATGGTCGTTCATGGCTATTTTCGACAAAAATGGGGGTTGTGTGGCCATTGATCTTCGACCAGAGGCTCATACACCTCACCCCACATATGTTTCCTTGCCATAGATCACATTCTTGGATTTCTGGTGGAGACCATTTCTTGGTCAAAAATCCGTAGGTGTTAGCCTTCGATATTATTGAGAATGGTCGTTCATGGCTATTTTCGACAAAAATGGGGGTTGTGTGGCCATTGGTCATCGACCATAGGCTCGTACACCTCACTACACATATGTTTCCTTGCCATAGATCACATTCTTGGATTTCTGGTGGAGACCATTTCTTGGTCAAAAATCCGTAGGTGTTAGCCTTCGGTATTATTGAAAATGGTCGTTCATGGCTATTTTCGACAAAAATGGGGGTTGTGTGGCCATTGATCATCGACCAGAGGCTCGTACACCTCACTACACATATGTTTCCTTGCCATAGATCACATTCTTGGATTTCTGGT
>NW_023367245.1:0-138583 GCF_902167145.1 Zea mays
TTTCTGGTGGAGACCATTTCTTGGTCTAAAATCCGTAGGTGTTAGCCTCTAGTATTATTGAAAATGGTCGCTCATGGCTATTTTCATAAAAAATGGGGGTTGTGTGGCCATTGATCATCGACCAGAGGCTCGTACACCTCACCCCACATATGTTTCCTTGCCATAGATTACATTCTTGGATTTCTGGTGGAAACCATTTCTTGGTTAAAAACTCATACGTGTTAGCCTTCGGTATTATTGAAAAATGGTCATTCATGGCTATTTTCGGCAAAATGGGGGTTGTGTGGCCATTGATCATCGACCAGAGGCTCATACACCTCACCCCACATATGTTTCCTTGCCATAGAATCACATTCTTGGATTTCTGGTGGAGACCATTTCTTGGTCGAAAATCCGTAGGTCTTAGCCTCTAGTATTATTGAAAATGGTCGCTCATGGCTATTTTCATAACAATGGGGGTTGTGTGGCCATTTATCATCGACTAGAGGCTCATAAACCTCACCCCACATATGTTTCCTTGCCATAGATCACATTCTTGGATTTCTGGTGGAGACCATTTCTTGGTTAAAAACTTGTACGTGTTAGCCTTCGGTATTATTGAAAATGGTCGTTCATGGCTATTTTCGACAAAAATTAGGGTTCTGTGGCCATTGATCGTCGACCAGAGGCTCATACACCTCACCCCACATATGTTTCCTTGCCATAGATCACATTCTTGGATTTCTGGTGGAGACCATTTCTTGGTCAAAAATCCGTAGGTGTTAGCCTTCGATATTATTGAAAATGGTCGTTCATGGCTATTTTCGACAAAAATGGGGGTTGTGTGGCCATTGATCATCGACCAGAGGCTCATACACCTCACCCCACATATGTTTCCTTGCCATAGATCACATTCTTGGATTTCTGGTGGAGACCATTTCTTGGTCAAAAATCCGTAGGTGTTAGCCTTCGGTATTATTGAAAATGGTCGTTCATGGCTATTTTCGACAAAAATGGGGGTTGTGTGGCCATTGATCATCGACCAGACGCTCATACACCTCACCCCACATATGTTTCCTTGCCATAGATCACATTCTTGGATTTCTGGTGGAGACCATTTCTTGGTCTAAAATCCGTAGGTGTTAGCCTCTAGTATTATTGAAAATGGTCGCTCATGGCTATTTTCAAGGTCGCTCATGGCTATTTTCAAAAAAAATGGGGGTTGTGTGGCCATTTATCATCGACTAGAGGCTCATATACCTCACCCCACATATGTTTCCTTGCCATAGATTACATTCTTGGATTTCTGGTGGAAACCATTTCTTGGTTAAAAACTCGTACGTGTTAGCCTTCGGTATTATTGAAAATGGTCATTCATGGCTATTTTTGGAAAAATGGGGGTTGTGTGGCCATTGATCGTCGACCAGAGGCTCATACACCTCACCCCACATATGTTTCCTTGTCGTAGATCACATTCTTGGATTTCTGGTGGAGACCATTTCTTGGTCAAAAATCCGTAGGTGTTAGCCTTCGATATTATTGAAAAATGGTCGTTCATGGCTATTTTCGACAAAAATTTGGGTTGTGTGGCCATTGATCATCGACCAGAGGCTCATACACCTCACCCCACATATGTTTCCTTGCCACAGATCACATTCTTGGATTTCTGGTGGAAACCATTTCTTGGTCAAAAATCCGTAGGTGTTAGCCTTCGGTATTATTGAAAATGGTCGTTCATGGCTATTTTCGGCAAAATGGGGGTTGTGTGGCCATTGATCATCAACCAGAGGCTCGTACACCTCACCCCACATATGTTTCCTTGCCATAGATCACATTCTTGGATTTCTGGTGGAGACCATTTCTTGGTCAAAAATCCGTAGGTGTTAGCCTTCGGTATTATTGAAAATGGTCATTCATGGCTATTTTCGACAAAAATGGGGGTTGTGTGGCCATTGATCATCGACCAGAGGCTCATACACCTCACCCCACATATGTTTCCTTGCCATAGATCACATTCTTGGATTTCTGGTGGAGACCATATCTTGGTCAAAAATCCGTAGGTGTTAGCCTTCGATATTATTGAAAATGGTCGTTCATGGCTATTTTCGACAAAAATGGGGGTTGTGTGGCCATTGATCATCGACCAGAGGCTCATACACCTCACCCCACATATGTTTCCTTGCCATAGATTACATTCTTGGATTTCTGGTGGAGACCATTTCTTGGTCTAAAATCCGTAGGTGTTAGCCTCTAGTATTATTGAAAATGGTCGCTCATGGCTATTTTCATAAAAAATGGGGGTTGTGTGGCCATTGATCATCGACCAGAGGCTCGTACACCTCACCCCACATATGTTTCCTTGCCATAGATTACATTCTTGGATTTCTGGTGGAAACCATTTCTTGGTTAAAAACTCGTACGTGTTAGCCTTCGGTATTATTGAAAATGGTCATTCATGGCTATTTTCGGCAAAATGGGGGTTGTGTGGCCATTGATCATCGACCAGAGGCTCATACACCTCACCCCACATATGTTTCCTTGCCATAGATCACATTCTTGGATTTCTGGTGGAGACCATTTCTTGGTCAAAAATCCGTAGGTCTTAGCCTCTAGTATTATTGAAAATGGTCGCTCATGGCTATTTTCATAAACAATGGGGGTTGTGTGGCCATTTATCATCGACTAGAGGCTCATAAACCTCACCCCACATATGTTTCCTTGCCATAGATCACATTCTTGGATTTCTGGTGGAGACCATTTCTTGGTTAAAAACTCGTACGTGTTAGCCTTCGGTATTATTGAAAATGGTCGTTCATGGCTATTTTCAGCAAAATGGGGGTTGTGTGGCCATTGATCGTCGACCAGAGGCTCATACACCTCACCCCACATATGTTTCCTTGCCATAGATCACATTCTTGGATTTCTGGTGGAGACCATTTCTTGGTCAAAAATCCGTAGGTGTTAGCCTTCGATATTATTGAAAATGGTCGTTCATGGCTATTTTCGACAAAAAATGGGGGTTGTGTGGCCATTGATCATCGACTAGAGGCTCATACACCTCACCCCACATATGTTTCCTTGCCATAGATCACATTCTTGGATTTCTTGTGGAGACCATTTCTTGGTCAAAAATCTGTAGGTGTTAGCCTTCGTTATTATTGAAAATGGTCGTTCATGGCTATTTTCGACAAAAATGGGGGTTGTGTGGCCATTGATCATCGACCAGAGGCTCATACACCTCACCCCACATATGTTTCCTTGTCGTAGATCACATTCTTGGATTTCTGGTGGAGACCATTTCTTGGTCAAAAATCCGTAGGTGTTAGCCTCTAGTATTATTGAAAATGGTCGCTCATGGCTATTTTCAAGGTCGCTCATGGCTATTTTCATAAAAAATGGGTGTTGTGTGGCCATTTATCATCGATTAGAGGCTCATAAACCTCACCCCACATATGTTTCCTTGTCGTAGATCACATTCTTGGATTTCTGGTGGAGACCATTTCTTGGTCAAAAATCCGTAGGTCTTAGCCTCTAGTATTATTGAAAATGGTCGCTCATGGTTATTTTCAAGGTCGCTCATGGCTATTTTCATAAAAAATGGGGGTTGTGTGGCCATTGATCGTCGACCAGAGGCTCATACACCTCACCCCACATATGTTTCCTTGCCATAGATCACATTCTTGGATTTCTGGTGGAGACCATTTTTGGTTAAAAATCCGTACGTGTTAGCCTTTGGTATTTTTGAAAATGGTCATTCATGGCTATTTTCATAAAAATGGGGGTTGTGTGGCCATTGATCATCGACCAGAGGCTCATACACCTCACCCCACATATGTTTCCTTGCCGTAGATCACATTCTTGGATTTCTGGTGGAGACCATTTCTTGGTCAAAAATCCGTAGGTGTTAGCCTTCGATATTATTGAAAATGGTCGTTCATGGCTATTTTCGACAAAAATGGGGGTTGTGTGGTCATTGATCATCGACCAGAGGCTCATACACCTCACCCCACATATGTTTGCTTGCCATAGATCACATTCTTGGATTTCTGGTGGAGACCATTTCTTGGTCAAAAATCCGTAGGTCTTAGCCTTCGGTATTATTGAAAATGGTCATTCATGGCTATTTTCGGCAAAATGGGGGTTGTGTGGCCATTGATCGTCGACTAGAGGCTCATACACCTCACCCCACATATGTTTCCTTGCCATAGATCACATTCTTGGATTTCTGGTGGAGACCATTTCTTGGTTAAAAATCCGTACGTGTTAGCCTTTGGTATTTTTGAAAATGGTCATTCATGGATATTTTCATAAAAAATGGGGGTTGTGTGGCCATTGATCATCGACCAGAGGCTCATACACCTCACCCCACATATGTTTCCTTGTCGTAGATCACATTCTTGGATTTCTGGTGGAGGCCATTTCTTGGTCAAAAATCTGTAGGTGTTAGCCTTCGGTATTATTGAAAATGGTCGTTCATGGCTATTTTCGACAAAAATGGGGGTTGTGTGCCATTGATCATCGACCAGAGGCTCATACACCTCACCCCACATATGTTTCCTTGCCATATATCACATTCTTGGATTTCTGGTGGAGACCATTTCTTGGTCAAAAATCTGTAGGTCTTAGCCTTCGGTATTATTGAAAATGGTCATTCATGGCTATTTTCGGCAAAATGGGGGTTGTGTGGCCATTGATCGTCGACCAGAGGCTCATACACCTCACCCCACATATGTTTCCTTGCCATAGATCACATTCTTGGATTTCTGGTGGAGACCATTTCTTGGTTAAAAATCCGTACGTGTTAGCCTTTGGTATTATTGAAAATGGTCATTCATGGCTATTTTCGACAAAAATGGGGGTTGTGTGGCCATTGATCATCGACTAGAGGCTCATACACCTCACCCCACATATGTTTCCTTGCCATAGATCACATTCTTGGATTTCTGGTGGAGACCATTTCTTGGTCAAAAATCCGTAGGTGTTAGCCTTCGGTATTATTGAAAATGGTCGTTCATAGCTATTTTCGACAAAAATGGGGGTTGTGTGGCCATTGATCATCGACTAGACGCTCATACACCTCACCCCACATATGTTTCCTTGCCATAGATCACATTCTTGGATTTCTGGTGGAGACCATTTCTTGGTCTAAAATTCGTAGGTGTTAGCCTCTAGTATTATTGAAAATGGTCGTCGACCAGAGGCTCATACACCTCACCCCACATATGTTTCCTTGCCATAGATCACATTCTTGGATTTCTGGTGGAGACCATTTCTTGGTCAAAAATCCATAGGTGTTAGCCTTCAGTGTCATTGAAAATAGTCATTCATGGCTATTTTCGACAAAAATGGGGGTTGTGTGGCCATTGATCATCGACCAGAGGCTCATACACCTCACCCCACATATGTTTCCTTGCCATAGATCACATTCTTGGATTTCTGGTGGAGACCATTTCTTGGTCAAAAATCCGTACGTGTTAGCCTTCGGTATTATTGTAAATGGTCATTCATGGCTATTTTCGACAAAAATGGGGGTTGTGTGGCCATTGATCATCGACCAGACGCTCATACACCTCACCCCACATATGTTTCCTTGTCGTAGATCACATTCTTGGATTTCTGGTGGAGACAATTTCTTGGACAAAAATCCGTAGGTGTTAGCCTTCGGTATTATTGAAAATGGTCGTTCATGGCTATTTTCGACAAAAATGGGGGTTGTGTGGCCATTGATCATCGACCAGAGGCTCGTACACCTCACCCCACATATGTTTCCTTGCCATAGATCACATTCTTGGATTTCTGGTGGAGACCATTTCTTGGTCAAAAACTCGTACGTGTTAGCCTTCGGTATTATTGAAAATGGTCGTTCATGGCTATTTTCGACAAAAATGGGGGTTGTGTTGCCATTGATCATCGACCAGAGGCTCGTACACTTCACCCCGCATATGTTTTCTTGCCATAGATCATAATCTTTGATTTCTCGTGGAGACCATTTGTTGGTCAAAAATTCATAGGTGTTAGCCTTCAGTGTCATTGAAAATGGTCTTTCGTGGCTATTTTCGACAAAAAATGGGGGTTGTGTCACCATTGATCATCGACCAGAAGATCGTACACCTCACCCCACATAAGTTTCCTTGCCATATATCACATTCTTGGATTTCTGGTGGAGACCATTTCTTGGTCAAAAATCCGTAGGTGTTAGCCATCGGTATTATTGAAAATGGTCGTTCATGGCTACTTTCGACAAAAATGGGGGTTGTGTGGCAATTGATCATCGACCAAAGGCTCATACACCTCACCCACATGTGTTTCCTTGCCATAGACCACATTCTTGGATTTCTGGTGGTGACCATTTCTTGGTCAAAAATCCGTAGGTGTTAGCCTTCGGTATTATTGAAAATAGTCGTTCATGGTTATTTTCGACAAAAAGGGGGTTGTGTGGCCATTTAACATCGACCAGAGGCTCGTACACCTCACCCCACATATGTTTAATTCCATAGATCACAATCTTGGATTTCTCGTGGAGACCATTTCTTGGTCAAAAATCCGTACGTGTTAGCCTTCGGTATTATTGAAAATGGTCGTTCATGGCTGTTTTCGACAAAAATGGGGGTTGTGTGGCCATTGATCATCGACCAGAGGCTCATACACCTCACCCCACATACGTTTCCTTGCCATAGAGCACACTCTTGGATTTCTGGTGGAGACCATTTCTTGGGCAAAATCCATACGTGTTAGCCTTCATTATTATTGAAAATGGTCGTTGATCACTATTTTCGACAAAAAATGGGGGTTGTGTGGCCACTGATCATCGACCAGAGGCTCGTACACCTCACCCAATATGTTTCCTTGCCATAGATCATATTCTTGGATTTCTGGTGGAGACGATTTCTTGGTCAAAAATCCGTAGGTGTTAGCCTTCGGAAGTATTGAAAATGGTCGTTCATGGCTATTTTCGACAAAAATGGGGGTTGTGTGGCCATTGATCATCAATCAGAGGCTCGTACACCTCACCCCACATATGTTTCCTTGCCATATATCACATTCTTGGATTTCTGGTGGAGATCTTCTCTTGGTCAAAAATCCGTAGTTGTTAGCCTTTGGTATTATTGTAAATGGTCGTTCATGGCTATTTTCGACACAAATGGGGTTGTGTGGCCATTGATCTTCGACCAGAGGCTCATACACCTCACCCCACGTATGTTTTCTTGCCATAGATCACATTCTTGGATTTCTGGTGGAGACCATTTCTTGGTCAAAAATCCATACGTGTTAGCCTTCAGTATTATTGAAAATGGTCGTTGATCACTATTTTCGACAAAAAATGGGGGTTGTGTGGCCATTTATCTTTGACTAGAGGCTCGTACACTTCACCCCACATACGTTTTCTTGCTATAGATCACATTCTTGGATTTCTGGTGGAGACCATTTCTTGGTCAAAAATCCGTAGGTGTTAGCCTTCGATATTATTGAAAATGGTCGTTCATAGCTATTTTCGACAAAAATGGGGGTTGTGTGGCCATTGATCATCGACCAAAGGCTCATACACCTCACCCCACATATGTTTCCTTGCCATAGACCACATTCTTGGATTTCTGGTGGAGACCATTTCTGGTCAAAAATCCATAGGTGTTAGCCATCAGTGTCATTGAAAATTGCTGCTCCTGGCTATTTTCGACAAAAATGGGGTTGTGTGACCATTGATCATCGACCAGAGGCTCATACACCTCACCCCACATATGTTTCCTTGCCATAGATCACATTCTTGGATTTCTGGTGGAGACCATTTCTTGGTCAAAAATCTGTAGGTGTTAGCCTTCGGTATTATTGAAAATGGTCGTTCATGGCTATTTTCATAAAAAATGGGGGTTGTGTGGCCATTTATCATCGACCAGAGGCTCATACACCTCACCCCACATATGTTTCCTTGCCATAGATTACATTCTTGGATTTCTGGTGGAAACCATTTCTTGGTTAAAAACTCGTACGTGTTAGCCTTCGATATTATTGAAAATGGTCGTTCATGGCTATTTTCGACAAAAATGGGGGTTGTGTGGCCATTGATCATCGACCAGAGGCTCATACACCTCACCCCACATATGTTTCCTTGCCATAGATCACATTCTTGGATTTATGGTGGAGACCATTTCTTGGTCAAAAATCCGTAGGTGTTAGCCTTCGATATTATTGAAAATGGTCGTTCATGGCTATTTTCGACAAAAATGGGGGTTGTGTGGCCATTGATCATCGACCAGAGGCTCGTACACCTCACCCCACATATGTTTCCTTGCCATAGATCACATTCTTGGATTTCTGGTGGAGACCATTTCTTGGTCTAAAATCCGTAGGTGTTAGCCTCTAGTATTATTGAAAATGGTCGCTCATGGCTATTTTCATAAAAAATGGGGGTTGTGTGGCCATTTATCATCGACTAGAGGCTCATAAACCTCACCCCACATATGTTTCCTTGCCATAGATTACATTCTTGGATTTCTGGTGGAGACCATTTCTTGGTCAAAAATCCGTAGCTGTTAGCCTTCGATATTATTGAAAATGGTCGTTCATGGCTATTTTCGACAAAAATGGGGGTTGTGTGGCCATTGATCATCGACCAGAGGCTCATAGACCTCACCCCACATATGTTTCCTTGCCATAGATCACATTCTTGGATTTCTGGTGGAGACTATTTCTTGGTCAAAAATCCGTACGTGTTAGCCTTCGGTATTATTGAAAATGGTCATTCATGGCTATTTTCGGCAAAAATGGGGGTTGTGTGGCCATTGATCATCGACCAGAGGCTCAAACACCTCACCCCACATATGTTTCCTTGTCGTAGATCACACTCTTGGATTTCTGGTGGAGACCATTTCTTGGTCAAAAATCCGTAGGTGTTAGCCTTCGATATTATTGAAAATGGTCGTTCATGGCTATTTTCGACAAAAATGGGGGTTGTGTGGCCATTGATCATCGACCAGAGGCTCATACACCTCACCCCACATATGTTTCCTTGCCATAGATCACATTCTTGGATTTCTGGTGGAGACCATTTCTTGGTCAAAAATCCGTAGGTCTTAGCCTCTAGTATTATTGAAAATGGTCGCTCATGGCTATTTTCAAGGTCGCTCATGGCTATTTTCATAAAAAATGGGGGTTGTGTGGCCATTTATCATCGACTAGAGGCTCATAAACCTCACCCCACATATGTTTCCTTGCCATAGATTACATTCTTGGATTTCTGGTGGAAACCATTTCTTGGTTAAAAACTCGTACGTGTTAGCCTTTGGTATTATTGAAAATGGTCATTCATGGCTATTTTCGGCAAAATGGGGGTTGTGTGGCCATTGATCGCCGACCAGAGGCTCATACACCTCACCCCACATATGTTTCCTTGTCATAGATCACATTCTTGGATTTCTGGTGGAGACCATTTCTTGGTCAAAAATCCGTAGGTCTTAGCCTCTAATATTATTGAAAATGGTCGCTCATGGCTATTTTCGGCAAAATGGGGGTTGTGTGGCCATTGATCATCGACCAGAGGCTCGTACACCTCACCCCACATATGTTTCCTTGCCATAGATCACATTCTTGGATTTCTGGTGGAGACCATTTCTTGGTCAAAAATCCGTAGGTGTTAGCCTTCGGTATTATTGAAAATGGTCGTTCATGGCTATTTTCGACAAAAATGGGGGTTGTGTGGCCATTGATCATCGACCAGACGCTCATACACCTCACCCCACATATGTTTCCTTGTCGTAGATCACATTCTTGGATTTCTGGTGGAGACCATTTCTTGGTAAAAAATCCGTAGGTGTTAGCCTTCGATATTATTGAAAATGGTCGTTCATGGCTATTTTCGACAAAAATGGGGGTTGTGTGGCCATTGATCATCGACCAGAGGCTCATACACCTCACCCCACATATGTTTCCTTGCCATAGATCACATTCTTGGATTTCTGGTGGAGACCATTTCTTGGTCTAAAATCCGTAGGTGTTAGCCTCTAGTATTATTGAAAATGGTCGCTCATGGCTATTTTCAAGGTCGCTCATGGCTATTTTCATAAAAAATGGGGGTTGTGTGGCCATTTATCATCGACTAGAGGCTCATAAACCTCACCCCACATATGTTTCCTTGCCATAGATTACATTCTTGGATTTCTGGTGGAAACCATTTTTTGGTTAAAAACTCGTACGTGTTAGCCTTCGGTATTATTGAAAATGGTCATTCATGGCTATTTTCGGCAAAATGGGGGTTGTGTGGCCATTGATCATCGACCAGAGGCTCGTACACCTCACCCCACATATGTTTCCTTGCCATAGATCACATTCTTGGATTTCTGGTGGAGACCATTTCTTGGGCAAAAATCCGAATGTGTTAGCCTTTGGTATATTTGAAAAAGGTCATTCATGGCTATTTTCGACAAAAATGGGGGTTGTGTGGCCATTGATCTTCGACCAGAGGCTCATACACCTCACCCCACATATGTTTCCTTGTCGTAGATCACATTCTTGGATTTCTGGTGGAGACCATTTCTTGGTCAAAAATCCGTAGGTCTTAGCCTCTAATATTATTGAAAATGGTCGCTCATGGCTATTTTCGGCAAAATGGGGGTTGTGTGGCCATTGATCATCGACTAGAGGCTCATACACCTCACTACACATATGTTTCCTTGCCATAGATCACATTCTTGGATTTCTGGTGGAGACCATTTCTTGGTCTAAAATCCGTAGGTGTTAGCCTCTAGTATTATTGAAAATGGTCGCTCATGGCTATTTTCAAGGTCGCTCATGGCTATTTTCATAAAAAATGGGGGTTGTGTGGCCATTTATCATCGACTAGAGGCTCATAAACCTCACCCCACATATGTTTCCTTGCCATAGATTACATTCTTGGATTTCTGGTGGAAACCATTTCTTGGTTAAAAACTCGTACGTGTTAGCCTTCGGTATTATTGAAAATGGTCATTCATGGCTATTTTCGGCAAAATGGGGGTTGTGTGGCCATTGATCGTCGACCAGAGGCTCATACACCTCACCCCACATATGTTTCCTTGTCGTAGATCACATTCTTGGATTTCTGGTGGAGACCATTTCTTGGTCAAAAACTCGTACGTGTTAGCCTTCGATATTATTGAAAATGGTCGTTCATGGCTATTTTCGACAAAAAATCTGTAGGTGTTAGCCTTCGATATTATTGAAAATGGTCGTTCATGGCTATTTTCGACAAAAATGGGGGTTGTGTGGCCATTGATCATCGACCAGACGCTCATACTCTCCACCATAAATCCAAGAATGTGATCTATGGCAAGGAAACATATGTGTAGTGAGGTGTATGAACCTCTGGTCGAAGATCAATGGCCACACAACCTTTCCTTGCCATAGATCACATTCTTGGATTTCTGGTGGAGACCATTTCTTGGTCAAAAATCCGTAGGTGTTAGCCTTCGGTATTATTGAAAATGGTCGTTCATGGCTATTTTCGACAAAAATGGGGGTTGTGTGGCCATTGATCATCGACCAGACGCTCATACACCTCACCCCACATATGTTTCCTTGTCGTAGATCACATTCTTGGATTTCTGGTGGACACCATTTCTTGGTAAAAAATCCGTAGGTGTTAGCCTTCGATATTATTGAAAATGGTCGTTCATGGCTATTTTCGACAAAAATGGGGGTTGTGTGGCCATTGATCATCGACTAGACACTCATACACCTCACCCACATATGTTTCCTTGCCATAGATCACATTCTTGGATTTCTGGTGGAGACCATTTCTTGGTCTAAAATCCGTAGGTGTTAGCCTCTAGTATTATTGAAAATGGTCGCTCATGGCTATTTTCAAGGTCGCTCATGGCTATTTTCAAGGTCGCTCATGGCTATTTTCATAAAAAATGGGGGTTGTGTGGCCATTTATCATCGACTAGAGGCTCATAAACCTCACCCCACATATGTTTCCTTGCCATAGATTACATTCTTGGATTTCTGGTGGAAACCATTTCTTGGTTAAAAACTCGTACGTGTTAGCCTTCGGTATTATTGAAAATGGTCATTCATGGCTATTTTCGGCAAAATGGGGGTTGTGTGGCCATTGATCATCGACCAGAGGCTCGTACACCTCACCCCACATATGTTTCCTTGCCATAGATCACATTCTTGGATTTCTGGTGGAGACCATTTCTTGGGCAAAAATCCGAATGTGTTAGCCTTTGGTATTTTTGAAAATGGTCATTCATGGCTATTTTCGACAAAAATGGGGGTTGTGTGGCCATTAATCTTCGACCAGATGCTCATACACCTCACTACACATATGTTTCCTTGCCATAGATCACATTCTTGGATTTATGGTGGAGACCATTTCTTGGTCAAAAATCCATAGGTGTTAGCCTTCAGTGTCATTGAAAATGGTCGTTCATGGCTATTTTCGACAAAAATTAGGGTTGTGTGGCCATTGATCGTCGACCAGAGGCTCATACACCTCACCCCACATATGTTTCCTTGCCATAGATCACATTCTTGGATTTCTGGTGGAGACCATTTCTTGGTCAAAAATCCGTAGGTGTTAGCCTTCGGTATTATTGAAAATGGTCATTCATGGCTATTTTCGACAAAAATGGGGGCTGTGTGGCCATTGATCATCGACTAGAGGCTCATACACCTCACCCCACATATGTTTCCTTGCCATAGATCACATTCTTGGATTTCTGGTGGAGACCATTTCTTGGTCTAAAATCCGTAGGTGTTAGCCTCTAGTATTATTGAAAATGGTCGCTCATGGCTATTTTCAAGGTCGTTCATGGCTATTTTCATAAAAAATGGGGGTTGTGTGGCCATTTATCATCGACTAGAGGCTCATAAACCTCACCCCACATATGTTTCCTTGCCATAGATTACATTCTTGGATTTCTGGTGGAGACCATTTCTTGGTTAAAAATCCGTAGGTCTTAGCCTCTAGTATTATTGAAAATGGTCGCTGTTAGCCTTCGGTATTATTGAAAATGGTCATTCATGGCTATTTTCGGCAAAATGGGGGTTGTGTGGCCATTGATCGTCGACCAGAGGCTCATACACCTGACCCCACATATGTTTCCTTGTCGTAGATCACATTCTTGGATTTCTGGTGGAGACCATTTCTTGGTCAAAAATCCGTAGGTGTTAGCCTTCGATATTATTGAAAATGGTCGTTCATGGCTATTTTCGACAAAAATGGGGGTTGTGTGGCCATTGATCATCGACCATAGGCTCATACACCTCACCCCACATATGTTTCCTTGCCATAGATCACATTCTTGGATTTCTGGTGGAGACCATTTCTTGGTCAAAAACCGTAGGTGTTAGCCTTCGGTATTATTGTAAATGGTCATTCATGGCTATTTTCGACAAAAATGGGGGTTGTGTGGCAATTGATCATCGACCAGAGGCTCATACACCTCACCCCACATATGTTTCCTTGCCATAGATCACATTCTTGGATTTCTGGTGGAGACCATTTCTTGGTCAAAAATCCGTAGGTCTTAGCCTCTAGTATTATTGAAAATGGTCGCTCATTGCTATTTTCATAAAAAATGGGGGTTGTGTGGCCATTGATCATCGACCAAGCCATGAAAGACCATTTTCAAAAATACCAAAGGCTAACACGTACGGATTTTTGACCAAGAAATGGTCTCCACCTGAAATCCAAGAATGTGATCTATAGCAAGGAAACATATGTGTAGTGAGGTGTACGAGCCTCTGGTCGATGATCAATGGCCACAGAACCCCCATTTTGCCGAAAATAGCCATGAACGACCATTTTCAATAATACCGAAGGCTAACACCTACGGATTTTTGACCAAGAAATGGTCTCCACCAGAAATCCAAGAATGTGATCTATGGCAAGGAAACATATGTGGGGGTTGTGTGGCCATTGATCATCGACTAGAGGCTCGTACACCTCACCCCACATATGTTTCCTTGCCATAGATCACATTCTTGGATTTCTGGTGGGGACCATTTCTTGGTCAAAAATCCGTAGGTGTTAGCCTTCGGTATTATTGTAAATGGTCATTCATGGCTATTTTCGACAAAAATGGGGGTTGTGTGGCCATTGATCATCGACCATAGGCTCATACACCTCACCCCACATATGTTTCCTTGCCATAGATCACATTCTTGGATTTCTGGTGGAGACCATTTCTTGGTTAAAAACTCGTACGTGTTAGCCTTCGGTATTATTGAAAATGGTCATTCATGGCTATTTTCGGCAAAATGGGGGTTGTGTGGCCATTGATCATCGACCAGAGGCTCATACACCACACTACACATATGTTTCCTTGCCATAGATCACATTCTTGGATTTATGGTGGAGACCATTTCTTGGTCAAAAATCCGTAGGTGTTAGCAGTCAGTGTCATTGAAAATGGTCGTTCATGGCTATTTTCGACAAAAATTAGGGTTGTGTGGCCATTGATCATCGACCAGGGGCTCGTACACCTCACCTCACACCCATTTTTTATGAAAATATCCATGAGCGACCTTGAAAATAGCCATGAGCGACCATTTTCAATAATATTAGAGGCTAAGACCTACGGATTTTTGACCAAGAAATGGTCTCCACCAGAAATCCAAGAATGTGATCTATGGCAAGGAAACATATGTGGGGTGAGGTGTATGAGCCTCTGGTCGATGATCAATGGCCACACAACCCCCATTTTGCCGAAAATAGCCATGAATGACCATTTTCAAAAATACCAAAGGCTAACACGTACGGATTTTTGACCAAGAAATGGTCTCCACCAGAAATCCAAGAATGTGATCTATGGCAAGGAAACATATGTGGGGTGAGGTGTACAAGCCTCTGGTCGGTGATCAATGGCCACACAAACCCCATTTGTGTCGAAAATAGCCATGAATGACCATTTTCAATAATACCGAAGGCTAACACCTACGGATTTTTGACCAAGAAATGGTCTCTACCATAAATCCAAGAATGTGATATATGGCAAGGAAACATATGTGTAGTGAGGCCAGACGCTCATACACCTCACCCCACATATGTTTCCTTGCCATAGATCACATTCTTGGATTTCTGGTGGAGACCATTTCTTGGTCAAAAATTTGTAGGTGTTAGCCTTCAGTGTCATTGAAAATGGTCGTTCATGGCTATTTTCGACAAAAATGGGGGTTATGTGGCCATTGATCGTCGACCAGAGGCTCATACACCTCACCCCACATATGTTTCCTTGCCATAGATCACATTCTTGGATTTCTGGTGGAGACCATTTCTTGGTCAAAAATCCGTAGGTGTTAGCCTTCGGTATTATTGAAAATGGTCGTTCATGGCTATTTTCGACAAAAATGGGGGTTGTGTGGCCATTGATCATCGACCAGAGGCTCATACACCTCACCCCACATATGTTTCCTTGCCATAGATCACATTCTTGGATTTCTGGTGGAGACCATTTCTTGGTCAAAAATTCGTAGGTCTTAGCCTTCGGTATTATTGAAAATGGTCATTCATGGCTATTTTCGGCAAAATGGGGGTTGTGTGGCCATTGATCATCGACCATAGGCTCATACACCTCACCCCACATATGTTTCCTTGCCATAGATCACATTCTTGGATTTCTGGTGGAGACCATTTCTTGGTCAAAAATCCGTAGGTGTTAGCCTTCGGTATTATTGTAAATGGTCATTCATGGCTATTTTCGACAAAAATGGGGGTTGTGTGGCCATTAATCATCGACCAGAGGCTCATAAAAATGGGGGTTGTGTGGCCATTTATCATCGACTAGAGGCTCATAAACCTCACCCCACATATGTTTCCTTGCCATAGATCACATTCTTGGATTTCTGGTGGAGACCATTTCTTGGACAAAAATCCGTAGGTCTTAGCCTCTAGTATTATTGAAAATGGTCGCTGTTAGCCTTCGGTATTATTGAAAATGGTCATTCATGGCTATTTTCGACAAAAATAGGGGTTGTGTGGCCATTGATCATCGACTAGAGGCTCATACACCTCACTACACATATGTTTCCTTGCCATAGATGACATTCTTGGATTTCTGGTGGAGACCATTTCTTGGTCTAAAATCCGTAGGTGTTAGCCTCTAGTATTATTGAAAATGGTCGCTCATGGCTATTTTCAAGGTCGCTCATGGCTATTTTCATAAAAAATGGGGGTTGTGTGGCCATTTATCATCGACTAGAGGCTCATAAACCTCACCCCACATATGTTTCCTTGCCATAGATTACATTCTTGGATTTCTGGTGGAAACCATTTCTTGGTTAAAAACTCGTACGTGTTAGCCTTCGGTATTATTGAAAATGGTCGTTCATGGCTATTTTCAAGGTCGCTCATGGCTATTTTCAAGGTCGCTCATGGCTATTTTCATAAAAAATGGGGGTTGTGTGGCCATTTATCATCGACTAGAGGCTCATACACCTCACCCCACATATGTTTCCTTGCCATAGATCACATTCTTGGATTTCTAGTGGAGACCATTTCTTGGTCAAAAATCTGTAGGTCTTAGCCTCTAGTATTATTGAAAATGGTCGCTCATGGCTATTTTCGGCAAAAATGGGGGTTGTGTGGCCATTGATCATCGACCAGACGCTCATACACCTCACCCCACATATGTTTCCTTGCCATAGAATGACCATTTACAATAATACCGAAGGCTAACACCTACGAATTTTTGACCAAGAAATGGTCTCCACCAGAAATCCAAGAATGTGATCTATGGCAAGGAAACATATGTGGGGTGAGGTGTATGAGCCTCTGGTCGATGATCAATGGCCACACAACCCCCATTTTTGTCGAAAATAGCCATGAATGACCATTTTCAATAATACCGAAGGCTAACACGTACGAGTTTTTAACCAAGAAATGGTTTCCACCAGAAATCTAAGAATGTAATCTATGGTGTGATCTATGGCAAGGAAACATATGTGGGGTGAGGTGTATGAGCCTCTGGTCGACGATCAATGGCCACACAACCCCCATTTTTGTCAAAAATAGCCATGAATGACCATTTTCAAAAATACCAAAAGCTAACACGTACGGATTTTTGACCAAGAAATGGTCTCCACCAGAAATCCAAGAATGTGATCTATGGCAAGGAAACATATGTGGGGTGAGGTGTATGAGCCTCTGGTCGATGATCAATGGCCACACAACCCCCATTTTGCCGAAAATAGCCATGAATGACCATTTTCAATAATACCGAAGGCTAACACGTACGAGTTTTTAACCAAGAAATGGTCTCCACCAGAAATCCAAGAATGTGATCTATGGCAAGGAAACATATGTGGGGTGAGGTTTATGAGCCTCTAGTCGATGATAAATGGCCACACAACCCCCATTTTTTATGAAAATAGCCATGAGCGACCATTTTCAATAATACTAGAGGCTAAGACCTACGGATTTTTGACCAAGAAATGGTCTCCACCAGAAATCCAAGAATGTGATCTATCGCAAGGAAACATATGTGGGGTGAGGTGTATGAGCCTCTGGTCGATGATCAATTGCCACACAACCCCCATTTTGTCGAAAATAGCCATGAACGACCATTTTCAATAATACCGAAGGCTAACACCTACGGATTTTTGACCAAGAAATGGTCTCCACCAGAAATCCAAGAATGTGATCTATGGCAAGGAAACATATGTGGGGTGAGGTGTACGAGCCTCTGGTCGATGATCAATGGCCACACAACCCCCATTTTGCCGAAAATAGCCATGAACGACCATTTTCAATAATACCGAAGGCTAACACGTACGAATTTTTAACCAAGAAATGGTCTCCACCAGAAATCCAAGAATGTGATCTATGGCAAGGAAACATATGTGGGGTGAGGTGTATGAGCCTCTAGTCGATGATCAATGGCCACACAACCCCCATTTTGCCGAAAATAGCCATGAATGACCATTTTCAATAATACCGAAGGCTAACACGTACGAGTTTTTGACCAAGAAATGGTCTCCACCAGAAATCCAAGAATGTGATCTACGACAAGGAAACATATGTGGGGTGAGGTGTATGAGCCTCTGGTCGACGATCAATGGCCACACAACCCCCATTTTTGTCGAAAATAGCCATGAACGACCATTTTCAATAATACCGAAGGCTAACACGTACGAGTTTTTAACCAAGAAATGGTCTCCACCAGAAATCCAAGAATGTGATCTATGGCAAGGAAACATATGTGGGCTATTTTCGGCAAAATGGGGGTTGTGTGGCCATTTTTGTCGAAAATAGCCATGAATGACCATTTACAATAATACCGAAGGCTAACACGTACGAGTTTTTAACCAAGAAATGGTCTCCACCAGAAATCCAAGAATGTAATCTATGGCAAGGAATCATATGTGGGGTGAGGTGTACGAGCCTCTGGTCGATGATCAATGGCCACACAACCCCCATTTTGCCGAAAATAGCCATGAGCGACCATTTTCAATAATATTAGAGGCTAAGACCTACGGATTTTTGACCAAGAAATGGTCTCCACCAGAAATCCAAGAATGTGATCTACGATAAGGAAACATATGTGGGGTGAGGTGTATGAGCCTCTGGTCGACGATCAATGGCCACACAACCCCCGTTTTGCCGAAAATAGCCATGAATGACCATTTACAATAATACCGAAGGCTAACACGTACGAGTTTTTAACCAAGAAATGGTTTCCACCAGAAATCCAAGAATGTGATCTATGGCAAGGAAACATATGTGGGGTGAGGTTTATGAGCCTCTAGTCGATGATAAATGGCCACACAACCCCCATTTTTTATGAAAATAGCCATGAGCGACCATTTTCAATAATACTAGAGGCTAACACCTACGGATTTTAGACCAAGAAATGGTCTCCACCAGAAATCCAAGAATGTGATCTATGGCAAGGAAACATATGTGGGGTGAGGTGTATGAGCCTCTGGTCGATGATCAATGGCCACACAACCCCCATTTTTGTTGAAAATAGCCATGAACGACCATTTTCAATAATACCGAAGGCTAACACCTACGGATTTTTGACCAAGAAATGGTCTCCACCAGAAATCCAAAAATGTGATCTATGGCAAGGAAACATATGTGGGGTGAGGTGTATGAGCCTCTAGTCGATGATAAATGGCCACACAACCCCCATTTTTTATGAAAATAGCCATGAGTGACCATTTTCAATAATACTAGAGGCTAAGACCTACGGATTTTTCTAGTATTATTGAAAATGGTCGCTCATGGCTATTTTCAAGGTCGCTCATGGCTATTTTCATAAAAAATGGGGGTTGTGTGGCCATTGATCATCGACCAGACGCTCATACACCTCACCCCACATATGTTTCCTTGCCATAGATCACATTCTTTGGATTTCTGGTGGAGACCATTTCTTGGTTAAAAACTCGTACGTGTTAGCCTTCGGTATTATTGAAAATGGTCATTCATGGCTATTTTCGGCAAAATGGGGGTTGTGTGGCCATTGATTGTCGACCAGAGGCTTATACACCTCACCCCACATATGTTTCCTTGTCGTAGATCACATTCTTGGATTTCTGGTGGAGACCATTTCTTGGTCAAAAATCTGTAGGTGTTAGCCTTCGATATTATTGAAAATGGTCGTTCATGGCTATTTTCGACAAAAATGGGGGTTGTGTGGCCATTGATCATCGACCAGAGGCTCATACACCTCACTACACATATGTTTCCTTGCCATAGATCACATTCTTGGATTTCTGGTGGAGACCATTTCTTGGTTAAAAACTCGTACGTGTTAGCCTTCGGTATTATTGAAAATGGTCATTCATGGCTATTTTCGGCAAAATGGGGGTTGTGTGGCCATTGATCATCGACCAGAGGCTCGTACACCTCACCCCACATATGTTTCCTTGTCATAGATCACATTCTAGGATTTCTGGTGGAGACCATTTCTTGGTCTAAAATCCGTAGGTGTTAGCCTCTAGTATTATTGAAAATGGTCGCTCATGGCTATTTTCATAAAAAATGGGGGTTGTGTGGCCATTGATCGTCGACCAGAGGCTCATACACCTCACCCCACATATGTTTCCTTGTCGTAGATCACATTCTTGGATTTCTGGTGGAGACATTTCTTGGTCAAAAATCCGTAGGTGTTAGCCTTCGATATTATTGAAAATGGTCGTTCATGGCTATTTTCGACAAAAATGGGGGTTGTGTGGCCATTGATCATCGACCAGAGGCTCATACACCTCACCCCACATATGTTTCCTTGCCATAGATCACATTCTTGGATTTCTGGTGGAGACCATTTCTTGGTCAAAAATCCGTAGGTGTTAGCCTTCGGTATTATTGAAAATGGTCGTTCATGGCTATTTTCGACAAAAATGGGGGTTGTGTGGCCATTGATCATCGACCAGAGTCTCATACACCTCACCCCACATATGTTTCCTTGCCATAGATCACATTCTTGGATTTCTGGTGGAGACCATTTCTTGGTCAAAAATCCGTAGGTGTTAGCCTCTAGTATTATTGAAAATGGTCGCTCATGGCTATTTTCAAGGTCGCTCATGGCTATTTTCATAAAAAATGGGGGTTGTGTGGCCATTTATCATCGACTAGAGGCTCATAAACCTCACCCCACATATGTTTCCTTGTCGTAGATCGCATTCTTGGATTTCTGGTGGAGACCATTTCTTGGTGAAAAATCCGTAGGTCTTAGCCTCTAGTATTATTGAAAATGGTCGCTCATGGCTATTTTCATAAAAAATGGGGGTTGTGTGGCCATTGATCATCGATCAAGCCATGAACGACCATTTTCAATAATACCGAAGGCTAACACGTACGAGTTTTTAACCAAGAAATGGTCTCCACCAGAAATCCAAGAATGTAATCTATTGAAAATGGTCGTTCATGGCTATTTTCGACAAAAATGGGGGTTGTGTGGCCATTGATCATCGACCAAAGGCTCATACACCTCACCCCACATATGTTTCCTTGCCATAGACCACATTCTTGGATTTCTGGTGGAGACCATTTCTTGGTCAAAAATCCGTACGTGTTATCCTTTGGTATTTTTGAAAATGGTCATTCATGGCTATTTTCGACAAAAATGGGGGTTGTGTGGCCATTGATCATCGACTAGAGGCTCATACACCTCACCCCACATATGTTTCCTTGCCATAGATCGCATTCTTGGATTTCTGGTGGAGACCATTTCTTGGTCAAAAATATGTAGGTGTTAGCCTTCGGTATTATTGAAAATGGTCGTTCATGGCTATTTTCGACAAAAATGGGGGTTGTGTGGCCATTGATCGTCGACTAGAGGCTCATAAATCTCACCCCACATATGTTTCCTTGCCATAGATCACATTCTTGGATTTTTGGTGGTGACCATTTCTTGGTCAAAAACTCGCACGTGTCAGCCTTCGGTATTATTGAAAATTGTCGTTCATGGCTATTTTCGGCAAAATGGGGGTTGTGTGGCCATTGATCGTCGACCAGAGGCTCATACACCTCACCCCACATATGTTTCCTTGCCATAGATCACATTCTTGGATTTCTGGTGGAGACCATTTCTTGGTCAAAAATCCGTAGGTGTTAGCCTTCGGTATTATTGAAAATGGTCGTTCATGGCTATTTTCGACAAAAATGGGGGTTGTGTGGCCATTGATCATCGACCAGAGGCTCATACACCTCACCCCACATATGTTTCCTTGCCATAGATCACATTCTTGGATTTCTGGTGGAGATCATTTCTTGGTCAAAAATCCGTAGGTGTTAGCCTCTAGTATTATTGAAAATGGTCGCTCATGGCTATTTTCAAGGTCGCTCATGGCTATTTTCATAAAAAATGGGGGTTGTGTGGCCATTTATCATCGACTAGAGGCTCATAAACCTCACCCCACATATGTTTCCTTGTCGTAGATCACATTCTTGGATTTCTGGTGGAGACCATTTCTTGGTCAAAAATCCGTAGGTCTTAGCCTCTAGTATTATTGAAAATGGTCGCTCATGGCTATTTTCATAAAAAATGGGGGTTGTGTGGCCATTGATCATCGACCAAGCCATGAACGACCATTTTCAATAATACCGAAGGCTAACACGTACGAGTTTTTAACCAAGAAATGGTCTCCACCAGAAATCCAAGAATGTAATCTATTGAAAATGGTCGTTCATGGCTATTTTCGACAAAAATGTGGGTTGTGTGGCCATTGATCATCGACCAAAGGCTCATACACCTCACCCCACATATGTTTCCTTGCCATAGACCACATTCTTGGATTTCTGGTGGAGACCATTTCTTGGTCAAAAATCCGTACGTGTTAGCCTTTGGTATTTTTGAAAATGGTCATTCATGGCTATTTTCGACAAAAATGGGGGTTGTGTGGCCATTGATCATCGACTAGAGGCTCATAAACCTCACACCACATATGTTTCCTTGCCATAGATCACATTCTTGGATTTCTGGTGGAGACCATTTCTTGGTCAAAAATCCGTAGGTGTTAGCCTTCGGTATTATTGAAAATGGTCGTTCATGGCTATTTTCGACAAAAATGGGGGTTGTGTGGCCATTGATCGTCGACTAGAGGCTCATAAATCTCACCCCACATATGTTTCCTTGCCATAGATCACATTCTTGGATTTTTGGTGGAGACCATTTCTTGGTCAAAAACTCGTACGTGTTAGCCTTCGGTATTATTGAAAATGGTTGTTCATGGCTATTTTCGGCAAAATGGAGGTTGTGTGGCCATTGATCGTCGACCAGAGGCTCATACACCTCACCCCACATATGTTTCCTTGCCATAGATCACATTCTTGGATTTCTGGTGGAGACCATTTCTTGGTCAAAAATCCAAATGTGTTAGCCTCCGTTATTTTTGAAAATGGTCAGTCATGGCTATTTTCGACAAAAATGGGGGTTGTGTGGCCATTGATCATCGACCAGACGCTCATACACCTCACCCCACATATGTTTCCTTGCCATAGATCACATTCTTGGATTTATGGTGGAGACCATTTCTTGGTCAAAAATCCGTAGGTGTTAGCCTTCAGTGTCATTGAAAATGGTCGTTCATGGCTATTTTCGACAAAAATTAGGGTTGTGTGGCCATTGATCGTCGACCAGAGGCTCATACACCTCACCCCACATATGTTTCCTTGCCATAGATCACACCATAGATTACATACTTGGATTTCAGGTGGAAACCATTTCTTGGTTAAAAACTCGTACGTGTTAGCCTTCGGTATTATTGAAAATGGTCATTCATGGCTATTTTCGACAAAAATGGGGGTTGTGTGGCCATTGATCATCGACTAGAGGCTCATACACCTCACCCCACATATCTTTCCTTGCCATAGATCACATTCTTGGATTTCTGGTGGAGACCATTTCTTGGTCAAAAATCCGTAGGTGTTAGCCTTCGGTATTATTGTAAATGGTCATTCTATGGCAAGGAAACATATGTGCGGTGAGGTGTATGAGCGTTTGGTCGATGATCAATGGCCACACAACCCCCATTTTTGCCAAAAATAGCCATGAGCGACCATTTTCAATAATACTAGAGGCTAAGGCCTACGGATTTTTGACCAAGAAATGGTCTCCACCAGAAATCCAAGAATGTGATCTATGGCAAGGAAACATATGTGGGGTGAGGTGTATGAGCCTCTAGTCGATGATCAATGGCCACACAACCCCCATTTTTGTCGAAAATAGCCATGAATGACCATTTACAATAATACCAAAGGCTAACACCTACGGATTTTTGACCAAGAAATGGTCTCCACCAGAAATCCAAGAATGTCATCTATGGCAAGGTAACATATGTGGGGTGAGGTGTATGAGCGTCTGGTCGATGATCAATGGCCACACAACCCCCATTTCTTGGTTAAAAATCCGTAGGTGTTAGCCTTCGGTATTATTGAAAATGATCGTTCATGGCTATTTTCGACAAAAATGGGGGTTGTGTGGCCATTGATCATCGACCAGAAGCTCATACACCTCACCCCACATATGTTTCCTTGCCATAGATCACATTCTTGGATTTCTGGTGGAGACCATTTCTTGGTCAAAAATCCGTAGGTCTTAGCCTTCGGTATTATTGTAAATGGTCATTCATGGCTATTTTCGACAAAAATGGGGGTTGTGTGGCCATTGATCATCGACCAGAGGCTCATAAAAAATGGGGGTTGTGTGGCCATTTATCATCGACTAGAGGCTCATAAACCTCACCCCACATATGTTTCCTTGCCATAGATCACATTCTTGGATTTCTGGTGGAGACCATTTCTTGGTCAAAAATCCGTAGGTCTTAGCCTCTAGTATTATTGAAAATGGTCGCTGTTAGCCTTCGGTATTATTGAAAATGGTCATTCATGGCTATTTTCGACAAAAATGGGGGTTGTGTGGCCATTGATCATCGACTAGAGGCTCATACACCTCACTACACATATGTTTCCTTGCCATAGATCACATTCTTGGATTTCTGGTGGAGACCATTTTTTGGTCTAAAATCCGTAGGTGTTAGCCTCTAGTATTATTGAAAATGGTCGCTCATGGCTATTTTCAAGGTCGCTCATGGCTATTTTCATAAAAAATGGGGGTTGTGTGGCCATTTATCATCGACCAGAGGCTCATACACCTCACCCCACATATGTTTCCTTGCCATAGATCACATTCTTGGATTTCTGGTGGAGACCATTTCTTGGTCAAAATTCCGTAGGTGTTAGCCTTCGATATTATTGAAAACGGTCATTCATGGCTATTTTCGGCAAAATGGGAGTTGTGTGGCCATTGATCATTGACTAGAGGCTCATACACCTCACCCCACATATGTTTCCTTGTCGTAGATCACATTCTTGGATTTCTGGTGGAGACCATTTCTTGGTCTAAAATCCGTAGGTGTTAGCCTCTAGTATTATTGAAAATGGTCGCTCATGGCTATTTTCGACAAAAATGGGGGTTGTGTTGCCATTGATCATCGACCAGAGGCTCGTACACTTCACCCCACATATGTTTTCTTGTTATAGATCATAATCTTGGATTTCTCGTGGAGACCATTTCTTGGTTAAAAACTCGTACGTGTTAGCCTTCGGTATTATTGTAAATGGTCATTCATGGCTATTTTCGGCAAAATGGGGGTTGTGTGGCCATTGATCATCGACCAGAGGCTCATACACCTCACCCCACATATGTTTCCTTGCCATAGATCACATTCTTGGATTTCTGGTGGAGACCATTTCTTGCTCAAAAATCCGTAGGTGTTAGCCTTCGGTATTATTGAAAATGGTCATTCATGGCTATTTTCGACAAAAATGGGGGTTGTGTGGCCATTGATCATCGACCAGACGCTCATACACCTCACCCCACATATGTTTCCTTGCCATAGATCACATTCTTGGATTTCTGGTGGAGACCATTGAAAGGGAATTAGGCTTACACCTAGTTCCTATATAATTTTGGTGGTTGAATTGCCCAACACAAATCTTTGGACTAACTAGTTTGTTCTAGTGTATAAGTTATACAGGTGCAAAAGGTTCACACTTAGCCAATAAAAAGACCAAGTGTTGGGTTCAACAAAAGAGCAAAGGAGCAACCGAAGGCTCCTCTGGTCTGGCGCACCGGACTGTCCGGTGCACCACCAGACAGTGTCCGGTGCACCAGAGGACTTCAACGCGAACTCGTCGCCTTCGGGAATTCTCCAGAGCCGGCGCGCTATAATTCACCGGACTGTCCGGTGTACACCGGACAGTGTCCGGTGCTCCAACGGGACGCAGCTCAGGAACTCGCCAGCCTCGGGAAATCAGAGCGGCTGCTCCGCTATAATTCACCGGACATGTCCGGTGTGCACCGGACTGTCCGGTGCATCCACGGAGCAAAGGCTACTTCGGCGCCAACGGCTACCTGCGATGCATTTAATGCGCGCGCAGCACGCGCAGAAGTCAGAGTCGCCCATGCCGGCGCACCGGATAGTGAACAGTGCATGTCCGGTGCGCCACCGGACATCGAGGCGGGCCCAGAAGTCAGAACTCCAACGGTCAGATTCCAACGGCACTGGTGATGTGGCAGGGGCACCGGACATGTCCGGTGTGCACCGGACTGTCCGGTGCGCCATCGAACAGACAGCCTCCACCAACGGTTATTTTGGTGGTTGGGGCTATAAATACCCCAACCACCCAACCATTCATTGCATCCAAGTTTTCCACTTCCCAACTACTTACAAGAGCTCTAGCATTCAATTCTAGACACACCAAAGAGATCAAATTCTCTCCAAATTCCACACAACGCCCTAGTGACTAGAGAGAGAGATTTGCTTGTGTTCTTTCGAGCTCTTGCTCTTGGATTGCTTAGTTCTTTCTTGATTCCTTCATTGCGATCAAACTCACTTGTAATTGAGGCAAGAGACACCAAACTTGTGGTGGTCCTTGTGGGAACTTTGTGTTCCAAGTGATTGAGAAGAGAAAGCTCACTCGATCCGTGGGATCGTTTGAGAGAGGGAAGGGTTGAAAGAGACCCGACCTTTGTGGCCTCCTCAACGGGGAGTAGGTTTGAGAGTACCGAACCTCGGTAAAACAAATCCGCGTGTCACACTCTTCATTTGCTTGCGATTTGTTTTCCACCCTCTCTCGCGGACTCGGTTTCATATTTCTAACGCTAACCCGGCTTGTAGTTGTGTTTATATTTGTAAATTTCAGTTTCGCCCTATTCACCCCCCCCCCTCTAGGCGACTATCAATTGGTATCAAAGCCAGGTTCTTCATTAGAGCCTAACCGCTCGAAGTAATGTCGGGAGATCAAGCCAAGAAGGAGATGGAGACCGGCGAAAAGCCCACTACAAGCCACGGGAGCACTTCGTCGGAAGAGTCCCGCACTAAGAGGAAGGAGAAGAAGAAGAGCTCCTCCAACAAAGGGAAGGAGAAGAAATCTTCTTCTCACCACAAAGAGAAGAAGGAGAAATCTTCCTCTCACAAGCCGCATCGGAGTGGGGACAAGCACAAGAGGATGAGCAAAGTCGTCTACTACGAGACCGACACTTCATCAACATCCACCTCCGGCTCCGACGCGGCGTCCGTCACTTCTAAACGCCAAGAGTGTAAGAAGTATAGTAAGATTCCCCTAAGCTACCCTCGCATTTCTAAACATACACCTTTACTTTCCGTCCCATTAGGCAAACCACCAACTTTTGATGGTGAAGATTACGCTAGGTGGAGCGATTTAATGCGATTTCATCTAACCTCGCTCCACAAAAGTATATGGGATGTTGTTGAGTTTGGTGCACAGGTACCGTCCGTAGGGGATGAAGACTATGATGAGGATGAGGTGGCCCAAATCGAGCACTTCAACTCTCAAGAAACAACAATACTCCTTGCCTCTTTAAGTAGAGAGGAGTATAACAAAGTTCAAGGGTTGAAGAGCGCCAAGGAGGTTTGGGATGTGCTCAAAACCGCGCACGAGGGAGATGAGCTCACAAAGATCACCAAGCGGGAAACGATCGAGGGGGAGCTCGGTCGGTTCCGGCTTCGCAAAGGGGAAGAGCCACAACACATGTACAACCGGCTCAAGACCTTGGTGAACCAAGTGCGCAACCTCGGGAGCAAGAAGTGGGACGACCACGAAGTGGTTAAGGTTATTCTAAGATCTCTCATTTTCCTTAACCCCACTCAAGTTCAATTAATTCGTGGTAATCCTAGATATACTAAAATGACCCCAGAGGAAGTTATCGGGAATTTTGTAAGTTTTGAGTGCATGATCGAAGGCTCGAGGGAGATCAACGAGCTTGATGATCCCTCCACATCCGAAGCTCAACCCGTCGCATTCAAGGCGACAGAGGAAAAGAAGGAGGAGTCTACACCAAGTAGACAACCAATCGATGCCTCCAAGCTCGACAATGAGGAAATGGTGCTCGTCATCAAGAGCTTCCGCCAAATCCTCAACAAAGGAGGGGGAAAGACTACAAGTCCCGCTCCAAGAAAGTTTGCTACAAGTGTGGTAAGCCCGGTCACTTTATTGCAAAATGTCCATTATCAAGTGACAGTGATAGGGATAACGACAAGAAGGGCAAGAGGAGAGAAAAGAAGAGGTACTACAAGAAGAAGGGCGGCGATGCCCATGTTTGTCGGGAGTGGGACTCCGACGAGAGCTCAAGCGACTCCTCCGACGACGAGGACGCCGCCAACATCGCCGTCACCAAGGGACTCCTCTTCCCCAACGTCGGCCACAAGTGCCTCATGGCAAAGGACGGCAAACGGAAGAAGGTTAAATCTAACTCCTCCACTAAATATGAGTCTTCTAGTGATGATAATGCTAGTGATGAGGAGGATAACTTGCGATCTCTTTTTGCCAACCTCAACATGCAACAAAAGGAAAAACTTAATGAATTGATTAGTGCCATTCATGAAAAGGATGATCTCTTGGACACTCAAGAGGACTTCCTTATTAAAGAAAATAAGAAGCATGTTAAGGTTAAAAATGCTTATGCTCTAGAAGTAGAAAAATGTCAAAAACTATCTAGTGAGCTAAGCACTTGCCATGAGATGATTGACAACCTTAGAAATGAAAATGCTAGTTTAAATGCTAAGGTTGATTCTCATGTTTGTGATATTTCAATTCCCAATCTTAGAAACAATAATGATGATTTACTTGCTAAGATTGAAGAATTGAATGTATCTCTTGCTAGCCTTAGATTAGAAAATGAAAACTTGATTGCTAAGGCTAAAGATTTTGATGTTTGCAAAATTACAATTTCCGATCTTAGAGATAAGAATGATATATTACGTGCTAAGATTGTTGAACTTAATTCTTGCAAACCATCTACATCTACCATTGAGCATGTCACTATTTGTACTAGATGTAGAGATATTGATGTTGATGCTATTCATGATCACATGATTTTGATTAAACAACAAAATGATCATATAGCAAAATTAGATGCTAAAATTGTCGAGCATAACTTAGAAAATGAAAAGTTTAAATTTGCTAGAAGTATGCTCTATAATGGGAGACGCCCGGGCATCAAGGATGGCATTGGCTTTCAAAGGGGAGACAATGTCAAACTTAATGCCCCTCCTAAAAGATTGTCCAACTTTGTTAAGGGCAAGGCTCCCATGCCTCAGGATAACGAGGGTTACATTTTATACCCTGCCGGTTATCCCGAGGACAAAATTAGGAGAATTCACTCTAGGAAGTCTCACTCTGGCCCTAATCATGCTTTTATGTATAAGGGTGAGACATCTAGCTCTAGGCAACCAACCCGTGCTAAGTTGCTTAAGAAGAAAACTCCTATTGCATCAAATGATCATGATATTTCTTTTAAAACTTTTGATGCATCTTATGTTTTGACTAACAAATCCGGCAAGGTAGTTGCCAAGTTTGTTGGGGGCAAACACAAGGGGTCAAAGACTTGTGATTGGATACCCAAAGTTCTTGTTTCTAATGCCAAAGGACCCAAAACCGTTTGGGTACCTAAAGTCAAGAACTAAAATTGTTTTGTAGGATTATGCATCCGGGGGCTCAAGTTGGATACTCGACAGCGGGTGCACAAACCATATGACAGTGGAGAAAAGGATGTTCTCCTCCTATGAGAAAAACCAAGATCCCCAACGAGCTATCACATTCGGGGATGGAAATCAAGGTTTGGTCAAAGGTCTTGGTAAAATTGCTATATCTCCTGACCATTCAATTTCCAATGTTTTTCTTGTAGATTCTTTAGATTACAATTTGCTTTCCGTTTCACAATTATGTCAAATGGGCTACAACTGTCTATTTACTGATGTAGGTGTCACTGTCTTTAGAAGAAGTGATGATTCAATAGCATTTAAGGGTGTGTTAGAGGGTCAGCTATACTTAGTAGATTTTGATAGAGCTGAACTCGACACATGCTTAATTGCTAAGACTAACATGGGTTGGCTCTGGCACCGCCGACTAGCCCATGTTGGGATGAAGAATCTTCATAAGCTTATAAAGGGAGAACACATTTTAGGACTAACAAATGTTCATTTTGAGAAAGACAGGATTTGTAGTGCATGTCAGGCAGGAAAGCAAGTTGGAGCCCATCATCCACACAAGAACATCATGACGACCGAAAGACCACTGGAGCTCCTACACATGGACCTATTCGGCCCGATTGCTTACATAAGCATCGGCGGGAGTAAGTATTGTCTTGTAATAGTGGATGATTATTCTCGCTTCACTTGGGTATTCTTTTTACAGGAAAAATCTCAAACCCAAGAGACCTTAAAGGGATTCTTGAGACGGGCTCAAAATGAGTTTGGCTTAAGGATCAAGAAAATAAGAAGCGACAACGGGACGGAGTTCAAGAACTCTCAAATTGAAGGCTTTCTTGAGGAAGAGGGCATCAAGCATGAGTTCTCTTCTCCCTACACCCCACAACAAAATGGTGTAGTGGAGAGGAAGAATCGAACTCTATTAGACATGGCAAGGACCATGCTTGATGAGTACAAGACTTCGGATCGGTTTTGGGCTGAGGCGGTCAACACCGCTTGCTACGCCATCAACCGGTTGTATCTACACCGAATCCTCAAGAAGACATCATATGAACTCCTAACCGGTAAAAAGCCCAACATTTCATATTTTAGAGTCTTTGGTAGCAAATGCTTTATTCTTATTAAAAGAGGTAGAAAATCTAAATTTGCTCCTAAGACTGTGGAAGGCTTTTTACTTGGTTATGACTCAAACACAAGGGCATATAGGGTCTTTAACAAGTCCACTGGACTAGTTGAAGTCTCATGTGACGTTGTGTTTGATGAAACTAACGGCTCTCAAGTAGAGCAAGTTGATCTTGATGAGATAGGTGATGAAGAGGCTCCGTGCATCGCGCTAAGGAACATGTCCATTGGGGATGTGTGTCCTAAGGAATCCGAAGAGCTTCCAAAAGCACAAGATCAACCATCCTCCTCCACGCGAGCATCTCCACCAACTCAAAATGAGGATGAGGCTCAAGTTGATGAAGTAGAAGATCAAGCAATTGAGCCACCTCAAGATGATGGCAATGATCAAGGGGGAGATGCAAATGAGGAAGACAAGGAGGAAGAGGAACAAAGGCCGCCACACCCAAGAGTCCACCAAGCAATCCAACGAGATCACCCTGTCGACACCATCCTCGGCGACATTCATAAGGGGGTAACTACTAGATCTCGTGTTGCACATTTTTGTGAACATTACTCGTTTGTTTCCTCTATTGAGCCACACAGGGTAGAGGAAGCACTACAAGATTCGGATTGGGTGGTGGCGATGCAAGAAGAGCTCAACAACTTCACTAGGAATGAGGTATGGTATTTAGTTCCACGTCCTAACCAAAATGTTGTAGGAACCAAATGGGTCTTCCGCAACAAGCAAGACGAGCATGGTGTGGTGATAAGGAACAAAGCTCGACTTGTGGCCAAGGGATACTCCCAAGTCGATGGTTTGGATTTCGGTGAAACCTATGCACCCGTAGCTAGGCTTGACTCAATTCGTATATTATTAGCCTATGCTACTTACCATGGCTTTAAGCTTTATCAAATGGACGTGAAAAGTGCCTTCCTCAATGGACCAATCAAGGAAGAGGTCTATGTTGAGCAACCTCCCGGCTTTGAAGACAGTGAGTATCCTAACCATGTCTATAAGCTCTCTAAGGCGCTTTACGGGCTCAAGCAAGCCCCAAGAGCATGGTATGAATGCCTTAGGGATTTCCTTATTGCTAATGGCTTCAAAGTCGGAAAAGCCGATCCTACTCTATTCACTAAAACTCTTGACAATGATTTGTTTGTATGCCAAATTTATGTTGATGATATCATATTTGGGTCTACTAACGAATCTACTTGTGAAGAATTTAGTAGGATCATGACACAAAAGTTCGAGATGTTGATGATGGGGGAGTTGAAGTATTTTCTAGGATTCCAAGTCAAACAACTCCAAGAGGGCACCTTCATCAGCCAAACAAAGTACACTCAAGACATTCTAACCAAGTTTGGGATGAAGGATGCCAAACCCATCAAGACACCCATGGGAACTAATGGGCATCTCGACCTCGACACGGGAGGTAAGTCCGTGGATCAAAAGGTATACCGGTCGATGATAGGTTCATTACTCTATTTATGTGCATCTCGACCGGACATTATGCTTTCCCTTTGCATGTGTGCAAGATTCCAATCCGACCCTAAGGAATTCCACCTTACGACCGTAAAACGAATCTTGAGATATTTGGCTTATACTCCTAAGTTTGGGCTTTGGTACCCTCGGGGATCCACTTTTGATTTAATTGGTTATTCGGATGCCGATTGGGCGGGGTGTAAGATTAATAGAAAGAGCACATCAGGGACTTGCCAGTTCTTGGGAAGATCCTTGGTGTCTTGGGCCTCAAAGAAGCAAAATTCGGTCGCTCTTTCAACCGCCGAAGCCGTGTACATTGCCGCAGGTCATTGTTGCGCGCAATTGCTTTGGATGAGGCAAACCCTGCGGGACTACGGTTACAAATTAACCAAAGTCCCTTTGCTATGTGATAATGAGAGTGCAATCAAAATGGCCGACAATCCCGTCGAGCATAGCCGCACTAAGCACATAGCCATTCGGTATCATTTTCTTAGGGATCACCAACAAAAGGGAGATATTGAGATTGCATACATTAATACTAAAGATCAATTAGCCGATATCTTTACCAAACCACTTGATGAACAAACTTTTACCAAACTTAGGCATGAGCTCAATATTCTTGATTCTAGAAATTTCTATTGCTAACTTGCACACATAGCTCATGAATATACCTTTGATCATGTCTCTTTCATATGCTATGACTAATGTGTTTTCAAGTCTACTTCAAATCAAGTCATAGGTGCATTGAAAGGGCATTGGAGTCTTTGGCGAAGACAAAGGCTTCCACTCCGTCGACTCATCCTTCGTCGTCACTCCGAGCCGCTCTCTATCCTTGGGGGAGAGAGCAAAACAAAAGGACTCCTACTTTGGTATAATCTTCACTCTTTTATTTATGACCAAAGGAGGAGAAAGTTATGTGAAGGGCTCTAATGACTCCGTTTTTGGCGATTCATGCCAAAGGGGGAGGAAGTATTAGCCCAAAGCAAAAGGACCGCACCACCACCTAATTTTAAAATGTAATTTCCAATTGTCAATTTGGTATCTTAATGTGTTCAAAAAGGGGAGAAAGTAGTATTTCAAAATTGTTTCATCAAAACCCTCTTGAACACTAAGAGGAGATTTTATTTAGGGGTAGTTTTGTTTAGTCAAAGGAAAAGCATTTGGAACAGGGGGAGAAAATTTCAAATCTTGAAAATGCTTTGTAAACTCTTATTCATTTACCCTTGACTATTTGCAAAAGAACTTTGAAAAGATTTACAAAAGATTTTGCAAAAACAAAACATGTGGTGCAAGCGTGGTCCAAAATGTTAAAAATGAAGAAACAATCCATGCATATCTTGTAAGTATTTATATTGGCTCAATTCCAAGCAACCTTTGCACTTATATTATGCAAACTAGTTCAATTATGCACTTCTATATTTGCTTTGGTTTGTGTTGGCATCAATCACCAAAAAGGGGGAGATTGAAAGGGAATTAGGCTTACACCTAGTTCCTATATAATTTTGGTGGTTGAATTGCCCAACACAAATCTTTGGACTAACTAGTTTGTTCTAGTGTATAAGTTATACAGGTGCAAAAGGTTCACACTTAGCCAATAAAAAGACCAAGTGTTGGGTTCAACAAAAGAGCAAAGGAGCAACCGAAGGCTCCTCTGGTCTGGCACACCGGACTGTCCGGTGCACCACTGGACAGTGTCCGGTGCACCAAAGGACTTCAACGCGAACTCATCGCCTTCGGGAATTCTCCAAAGCCGGCGCGCTATAATTCACCGGACTGTCCGGTGTACACCGGACAGTGTCCGGTGCTCCAACGGGACGCGGCTCAGGAACTCGCCAGCCTCGGGAAATCAGAGCGGCTGCTCCGCTATAATTCACCGGACATGTCCGGTGTGCACCGGACTGTCCGGTGCATCCACGGAGCAACGGCTACTTCGGCGCCAACGGCTACCTGCGATGCATTTAATGCGCGCGCAGCGCGCGCAGAAGTCAGAGTCGCCCATGCCGGCGCACCGGACAGTGAACAGTGCATGTCCGGTGCGCCACCGGACATCGAGGCGGGCCCAGAAGTCAGAACTCCAACGGTCAGATTCCAACGGCACTGGTGACGTGGCAGGGGCACCGGACATGTCCGGTGCGCCATCGAACAGACAGCCTCCACCAACGGTTATTTTGGTGGTTGGGGCTATAAATACCCCAACCACCCAACCATTCATTGCATCCAAGTTTTCCACTTCCCAACTACTTACAAGAGCTCTAGCATTCAATTCTAGACACACCAAAGAGATCAAATCCTCTCCAAATTCCACACAACGCCCTAGTGACTAGAGAGAGAGATTTGCTTGTGTTCTTTCGAGCTCTTGCGCTTGGATTGCTTTCTTCTTTCTTGATTCCTTCATTGCGATCAAACTCACTTGTAATTGAGGCAAGAGACACCAAACTTGTGGTGGTCCTTGTGGGTACTTTGTGTTCCAAGTGATTGAGAAGAGAAAGCTAACTCGATCCGTGGGATCGTTTGAGAGAGGGAAGGGTTGAAAGAGACCCGGCCTTTGTGGCCTCCTCAACGGGGAGTAGGTTTGAGAGAACCGAACCTCGGTAAAACAAATCCGCGTGTCACACTCTTCATTTGCTTGCGATTTGTTTTCCACCCTCTCTCGCGGACTCGGTTTCATATTTCTAACGCTAACCCGGCTTATAGTTGTGTTTATATTTGTAAATTTCAGTTTCGCCCTATTCACCCCCCCTCTAGGCGACTATCAACCATTTCTTGGTCCAAAATCCGTAGGTGTTAGCCTCTAGTATTATTGAAAATGGTCGCTCATGGCTATTTTCATAAAAAATGGGGGTTGTTTGGCCATTGATCATCGACCAGAGGCTCGTACACTTCACCCCACATATGTTTCCTTACCATATATTACATTCTTGGATTTCTGGTGGAAACCATTTCTTGGTTAAAAACTCGTACGTGTTAGCCTTCGGTATTATTGAAAATGGTCATTCATGGCTATTTTCGACAAAATGGGGGTTGTGTGGCCATTGATCATCGACCAGAGGCTCATACACCTCACCCCACATATGTTTCCTTGCCATAGATCACATTCTTGGATTTCTGGTGGAGACCATTGATCTTCGACCAGAGGCTCATACACCTCACTACACATATGTTTCCTTGCCATAGATCACATTCTTGGATTTATGGTGGAGAACATTTGATCTATGGCAAGGAAACATATGTGGGGTGAGGTGTACGAGCCTCTGGTCGATGATCAATGGCCACACAACCCCCATTTTGCCGAAAATAGCCATGAATGACAATTTTCAAAAATACCGAAGGCTAACACCTATGGATTTTTGACCAAGAAATGGTCTCCACCAGAAATCCAAGAATGTGATCTATGGCAAGGAAACATATGTGGGGTGAGGTGTATGAGCCTCTGGTCGATGATCAATGGCCACACAACCCCCATTTTTGTCGAAAATAGCCATGAACGACCATTTTCAATAATACCGAAGGCTAACACCTACGGATTTTTGACCAAGAAATGGTCTCCACCAGAAATCCAAGAATGTGATCTATGGCAAGGAAACATATGTGGGGTGAGGTGTATGAGCCTATGGTGGAAGATCAATGGCCACACAACCCCCATTTTGCCGAAAATAGCCATGAACGACCATTTTCAATAATACCGAAGGCTAACACGTACGAGTTTTTAACCAAGAAATGGTCTCCACCAGAAATCCAAGAATGTGATCTATGGCAAGGAAACATATGTGGGGTGAGGTGTATGAGCGTCTGGTCGATGATCAATGGCCACACAACCCCCATTTTTGTCGAAAATAGCCATGAATGACCATTTTCAAAAATACTAAAGGCTAACACCTACGGATTTTTGACCAAGAAATGGTCTCCACCAGAAATCCAAGAATGTGATCTATGGCAAGGAAACATATGTGGGGTGAGGTGTACGAGCCTCTGGTCGATGATCAATGGCCACACAACCCCCATTTTGCCGAAAATAGCCATGAGTGACCATTTTCAATAATACCGAAGGCTAACACGTACGAGTTTTTAACCAAGAAATGGTTTCCACCAGAAATCCAAGAATGTAATCTATGGTGTGATCTATGGCAAGGAAACATATGTGGGGTGAGGTGTATGAGCCTCTGGTCGACGATCAATGGCCACACAACCCTAATTTTTGTCGAAAATAGCCATGAACGACCATTTTCAATGACACTGAAGGCTAACACCTACGGATTTTTGACCAAGAAATGGTCTCCACCATAAATCCAAGAATGTGATCTATGGCAAGGAAACATATGTGGGGTGAGGTGTATGAGCGTCTGGTCGATGATCAATGGCCACACAACCCCCATTTTTGTCGAAAATAGCCATGAATGACCATTTTCAAAAATACCAAAGGCTAACACGTACGAGTTTTTAACCAAGAAATGGTCTCCACCAGAAATCCAAGAATGTAATCTATGGCAAGGAAACATATGTGGGGTGAGGTGTATGAGCCTCTGGTCGATGATAAATGGCCACACAACCCCCATTTTGCCGAAAATAGCCATGAATGACCATTTTCAATAATACCGAAGGCTAACACCTACGAGTTTTTAACCAAGAAATGGTCTCCACCAAAAATCCAAGAATGTGATCTATGGCAAGGAAACATATGTGGGGTGAAGTGTATGAGCCTCTGGTCGATGATCAATGGCCACACAACCCCCATTTTTGTCGAAAATAGCCATGAACGACCATTTTCAATAATACCGAAGGCTAACACCTACGGATTTTTGACCAAGAAATGGTCTCCACCAGAAATCCAAGAATGTGATCTATGGCAAGGAAACATATGTGGGGTGAGGTGTATGAGCCTCTGGTCGATGATCAATGGCCACACAACCCCCATTTTTGTCGAAAATAGCCATGAACGACCATTTTCAATAATACCGAAGGCTAACACCTACGGATTTTTGACCAAGAAATGGTCTCCACCAGAAATCCAAGAATGTGATCTACGACAAGGAAACATATGTGGGGTGAGGTGTATGAGCCTCTGGTCGATGATCAATGGCCACACAACCCCCATTTTGTCGAAAATAGCCATGAACGACCATTTTCAATAATACCGAAGGCTAACACCTACGGATTTTTGACCAAGAAATGGTCTCCACCAGAAATCCAAGAATGTGATCTATGGCAAGGAAACATATGTGGGGTGAGGTGTATGAGCCTATGGTGGAAGATCAATGGCCACACAACCCCCATTTTGCCGAAAATAGCCATGAACGACCATTTTCAATAATACCGAAGGCTAACACGTACGAGTTTTTAACCAAGAAATGGTCTCCACCAGAAATCCAAGAATGTGATCTATGGCAAGGAAACATATGTGGGGTGCGGTGTATGAGCGTCTGGTCGATGATCAATGGCCACACAACCCCCATTTTTGTCGAAAATAGCCATGAATGACCATTTTCAAAAATACCAAAGGCTAACACCTACGGATTTTTGACCAAGAAATGGTCTCCACCAGAAATCCAAGAATGTGATCTATGGCAAGGAAACATATGTGGGGTGAGGTGTACGAGCCTCTGGTCGATGATCAATGGCCACACAACCCCCATTTTGCCGAAAATAGCCATGAATGACCATTTTCAATAATACCGAAGGCTAACACGTACGAGTTTTTAACCAAGAAATGGTTTCCACCAGAAATCCAAGAATGTAATCTATGGTGTGATCTATGGCAAGGAAACATATGTGGGGTGAGGTGTATGAGCCTCTGGTCGACGATCAATGGACACACAACCCTAATTTTTGTCGAAAATAGCCATGAACGACCATTTTCAATGACACTGAAGGCTAACACCTACGGATTTTTGACCAAGAAATGGTCTCCACCATAAATCCAAGAATGTGATCTATGGCAAGGAAACATATGTGGGGTGAGGTGTATGAGCGTCTGGTCGATGATCAATGGCCACACAACCCCCATTTTTGTCGAAAATAGCCATGAATGACCATTTTCAAAAATACCAAAGGCTAACACGTACGAGTTTTTAACCAAGAAATGGTCTCCACCAGAAATCCAAGAATGTAATCTATGGCAAGGAAACATATGTGGGGTGAGGTGTATGAGCCTCTGGTCGATGATAAATGGCCACAAAACCCCCATTTTGCCGAAAATAGCCATGAATGACCATTTTCAATAATACCGAAGGCTAACACCTACGAGTTTTTAACCAAGAAATGGTCTCCACCAGAAATCCAAGAATGTGATCTATGGCAAGGAAACATATGTGGGGTGAGGTGTATGAGCCTCTGGTCGATGATCAATGGCCACACAACCCCCATTTTTTATGAAAATAGCCATGAGCGACCTTGAAAATAGCCATGAGCGACCATTTTCAATAATACTAGAGGCTAACACGTACGGATTTTTGACCAAGAAATGGTCTCCACCAGAAATCCAAGAATGTGATCTATGGCAAGGAAACATATGTGGGGTGAGGAGTATGAGCCTCTGGTCGATGATCAATGGCCACACAACCCCCATTTTTGTCGAAAATAGCCATGAACGACCATTTTCAATAATACCGAAGGCTAACACCTACGGATTTTTGACCAAGAAATGGTCTCCACCAGAAATCCAAGAATGTGATCTATGGCAAGGAAACATATGTGGGGTGAGGTGTATGAGCCTCTGGTCGATGATCAATTGTCACACAACCCCCATTTTTGTCGAAAATAGCCATGAACGACCATTTTCAATAATATCGAAGGCTAACACCTACGGATTTTTGACCAAGAAATGGTCTCCACCAGAAATCCAAGAATGTGATCTACGACAAGGAAACATATGTGGGGTGAGGTGTATGAGCCTCTGGTCGCGATCAATGGCCACACAACCCCCATTTTTGTCGAAAATAGCCATGAATGACCATTTTCAATAATATCGAAGGCTAACACCTACGGATTTTTGACCAAGAAATGGTCTCCACCAGAAATCCAAGAATGTGATCTATGGCAAGGAAACATATGTGGGGTTAGGTGTATGAGCCTCTGGTCGACGATCAATGGCCACACAACCCCCATTTTGCCGAAAATAGCCATGAATGACCATTTTCAATAATACCGAAGGCTAACACCTACGAGTTTTTAACCAAAAAATGGTCTCCACCAAAAATCCAAGAATGTGATCTATGGCAAGGAAACATATGTGGGGTGAGGTGTATGAGCCTCTAGTCGATGATCAATGGCCACACAACCCCCATTTTTGTCGAAAATAGCCATGAACGACCATTTTCAATAATACCGAAGGCTAACACCTACGGATTTTTGACCAAGAAATGGTCTCCACCAGAAATCCAAGAATGTGATCTACGACAAGGAAACATATGTGGGGTGAGGTGTATGAGCCTCTGGTCGATGATCAATGGCCACACAACCCCCATTTTGTCGAAAATAGCCATGAACGACCATTTTCAATAATACCGAAGGCTAACACCTACGGATTTTTGACCAAGAAATGGTCTCCACCAGAAATCCAAGAATGTGATCTATGGCAAGGAAACATATGTGGGGTGAGGTGTATGAGCCTATGGTGGAAGATCAATGGCCACACAACCCCCATTTTGCCGAAAATAGCCATGAACGACCATTTTCAATAATACCGAAGGCTAACACGTACGAGTTTTTAACCAAGAAATGGTCTCCACCAGAAATCCAAGAATGTGATCTATGGCAAGGAAACATATGTGGGGTGCGGTGTATGAGCGTCTGGTCGATGATCAATGGCCACACAACCCCCATTTTTGTCGAAAATAGCCATGAATGACCATTTTCAAAAATACCAAAGGCTAACACCTACGGATTTTTGACCAAGAAATGGTCTCCACCAGAAATCCAAGAATGTGATCTATGGCAACGAAACATATGTGGGGTGAGGTGTACGAGCCTCTGGTCGATGATCAATGGCCACACAACCCCCATTTTGCCGAAAATAGCCATGAATGACCATTTTCAATAATACCGAAGGCTAACACGTACGAGTTTTTAACCAAGAAATGGTTTCCACCAGAAATCCAAGAATGTAATCTATGGTGTGATCTATGGCAAGGAAACATATGTGGGGTGAGGTGTATGAGCCTCTGGTCGACGATCAATGGCCACACAACCCTAATTTTTGTCGAAAATAGCCATGAACGACCATTTTCAATGACACTGAAGGCTAACACCTACGGATTTTTGACCAAGAAATGGTCTCCACCATAAATCCAAGAATGTGATCTATGGCAAGGAAACATATGTGGGGTGAGGTGTATGAGCGTCTGGTCGATGATCAATGGCCACACAACCCCCATTTTTGTCGAAAATAGCCATGAATGACCATTTTCAAAAATACCAAAGGCTAACACGTACGAGTTTTTAACCAAGAAATGGTCTCCACCAGAAATCCAAGAATGTAATCTATGGCAAGGAAACATATGTGGGGTGAGGTGTATGAGCCTCTGGTCGATGATAAATGGCCACAAAACCCCCATTTTGCCGAAAATAGCCATGAATGACCATTTTCAATAATACCGAAGGCTAACACCTACGAGTTTTTAACCAAGAAATGGTCTCCACCAGAAATCCAAGAATGTGATCTATGGCAAGGAAACATATGTGGGGTGAGGTGTATGAGCCTCTGGTCGATGATCAATGGCCACACAACCCCCATTTTTTATGAAAATAGCCATGAGCGACCTTGAAAATAGCCATGAGCGACCATTTTCAATAATACTAGAGGCTAACACGTACGGATTTTTGACCAAGAAATGGTCTCCACCAGAAATCCAAGAATGTGATCTATTGCAAGGAAACATATGTGGGGTGAGGAGTATGAGCCTCTGGTCGATGATCAATGGCCACACAACCCCCATTTTTGTCGAAAATAGCCATGAACGACCATTTTCAATAATACCGAAGGCTAACACCTACGGATTTTTGACCAAGAAATGGTCTCCACCAGAAATCCAAGAATGTGATCTATGGCAAGGAAACATATGTGGGGTGAGGTGTATGAGCCTCTGGTCGATGATCAATTGTCACACAACCCCCATTTTTGTCGAAAATAGCCATGAACGACCATTTTCAATAATATCGAAGGCTAACACCTACGGATTTTTGACCAAGAAATGGTCTCCACAAGAAATCCAAGAATGTGATCTACGACAAGGAAACATATGTGGGGTGAGGTGTATGAGCCTCTGGTCGCGATCAATGGCCACACAACCCTCATTTTTGTCGAAAATAGCCATGAATGACCATTTTCAATAATATCGAAGGCTAACACCTACGGATTTTTGACCAAGAAATGGTCTCCACTAGAAATCCAAGAATGTGATCTATGGCAAGGAAACATATGTGGGGTTAGGTGTATGAGCCTCTGGTCGACGATCAATGGCCACACAACCCCCATTTTGCCGAAAATAGCCATGAATGACCATTTTCAATAATACCGAAGGCTAACACGTACGAGTTTTTAACCAAGAAATGGTTTCCACCAGAAATCCAAGAATGTAATCTATGGCAAGGAAACATATGTGGGGTGAGGTTTATGAGCCTCTAGTCGATGATAAATGGCCACACAACCCCCATTTTTTATGAAAATAGCCATGAGCGACCTTGAAAATAGCCATGAGCGACCATTTTCAATAATACTAGAGGCTAACACCTACGGATTTTAGACCAAGAAATGGTCTCCACCAGAAATCCAAGAATGTGATCTATGGCAAGGAAACATATGTGGGGTGAGGTGTATGAGCATCTGGTCGATGATCAATGGCCACACAACCCCCATTTTTGTCGAAAATAGCCATGAGCGACCATTTTCAATAATACCTAAGGCTAACACCTACGGATTTTAGACCAAGAAATGGTCTCCACCAGAAATCCAAGAATGTGATCTATGGCAAGGAAACATATGTGGGGTGAGGTGTATGAGCGTCTGGTCGATGATCAATGGCCACACAACCCCCATTTTTGTCGAAAATAGCCATGAACGACCATTTTCAATAATACCGAAGGCTAACACCTACGAATTTTTGCCCAAGAAATGGTCTCCACTAGAAATCCAAGAATGTGATCTATGGCAAGGAAACATATGTGGGGTGAGGTGTATGAGCGTCTGGTCGATGATCAATGGCCACACAACCCCCATTTTTGTCGAAAATAGCCATGAACGACCATTTTCAATAATACCGAAGGCTAACACCTACGGATTTTTGACCAAGAAATGGTCTCCACCAGAAATCCAAGAATGTGATCTACGACAAGGAAACATATGTGGGGTGAGGTGTATGAGCCTCTGGTCGACGATCAATGGCCACACAACCCCCATTTTGCCGAAAATAGCCATGACTGACCATTTTCAATAATACCGAAGGCTAACACGTACGAGTTTTTAACCAAGAAAAGGTTTCCACCAGAAATCCAAGAATGTAATCTATGGCAAGGAAACATATGTGGGGTGAGGTGTATGAGCCTCTAGTCGATGATAAATGGCCACACAACCCCCATTTTTGTCGAAAATAGCCATGAACGACCATTTTCAATAATACCGAAGGCTAACACCTACGGATTTTTGACCAAGAAATGGTCTCCACCAGAAATCCAAGAATGTGATCTATGGCAAGGAAACATATGTGGGGTGAGGTGTACGAGCCTTTAGTCGATGATCAATGGCCACACAACCGCCATTTTGCCGAAAATAGCCATGAGCGACCATTTTCAATAATATTAGAGGCTAACACCTACGGATTTTAGACCAAGAAATGGTCTCCACCAGAAATCCAAGAATGTGATCTATGGCAAGGAAACATATGTGGGGTGAGGTGTATGAGCCTCTGGTCGATGATCAATGGCCACACAACCCCCATTTTTGTCGAAAATAGCCATGAACGACCATTTTCAATAATACCGAAGGCTAACACGTACGAGTTTTTAACCAAGAAATGGTTTCCACCAGAAATCCAAGAATGTAATCTATGGCAAGGAAACATATGTGGGGTGAGGTTTATGAGCCTCTAGTCGATGATAAATGGCCACACAACCCCCATTTTTTATGAAAATAGCCATGAGCGACCTTGAAAATAGCCATGAGCGACCATTTTCAATAATATTAGAGGCTAACACCTACGGATTTTAGACCAAGAAATGGTCTCCACCAGAAATCCAAGAATGTGATCTATGGCAAGGAAACATATGTGGGGTGAGGTGTACGAGCCTCTGGTCGATGATCAATGGCCACACAACCCCCATTTTTGTCGAAAATAGCCATGAACGACCATTTTCAATAATACCGAAGGCTAACACGTACGAGTTTTTAACCAAGAAATGGTCTCCACCAGAAATCCAAGAATGTGATCTATGGCAAGGAAACATATGTGAGGTGAGGTGTATGAGCGTCTGGTCGATGATCAATGGCCACACAACCCCCATTTTTGTCGAAAATAGCCATGAATGATCATTTTCAAAAATACCAAAGGCTAACACGTACGGATTTTTGACCAAGAAATGGTCTCCACCAGAAAGCCAAGAATGTGATCTATGGCAAGGAAACATATGTGGGGTGAGGTGTATGAGCCTCTGGTCAATGATCAATGGCCACACAACCCCCATTTTGCCGAAAATAGCCATGAATGACCATTTTCAATAATACCGAAGGCTAACACGTACGAGTTTTTAACCAAGAAATGGTCTCCACCAGAAATCCAAGAATGTGATCTATGGCAAGGAAATATATGTGGGGTGAGGTTTATGAGCCTCTAGTCGATGATAAATGGCCACACAACCCCCATTTTTTATGAAAATAGCCATGAGCGACCATTTTCAATAATACTGGAGGCTAAGACCTACGGATTTTTGACCAAGAAATGGTCTCCACCAGAAATCCAAGAATGTGATCTATGGCAAGGAAACATATGTGGGGTGAGGTGTATGAGCCACTGGTCGATGATCAATTGCCACACAACCCCCATTTTGTCGAAAATAGCCATGAACGACCATTTTCAATAAGACCGAAGGCTAACACCTACGGATTTTTGACCAAGAAATGGTCTCCACCAGAAATCCAAGAATGTGATCTATGGCAAGGAAACATATGTGGGGTGAGGTGTATGAGCCACTGGTCGATGATCAATGGCCACACAACCCCCATTTTTTATGAAAATAGCCATGAACGACCATTTTCAAAAATACCAAAGGCTAACACCTACGGATTTTTGACCAAGAAATGGTCTCCACCAGAAATCCAAGAATGTGATCTATGGCAAGGAAACATATGTGGGGTGAGGTGTACGAGCCTCTGGTCGATGATCAATGGCCACAGAACCCCCATTTTGCCGAAAATAGCCACGAACGACCATTTTCAATAATTCCGAATGCTAACACGTACGAGTTTTTAACCAAGAAATGGTCTCCACCAGAAATCCAAGAATGTGATCTATGGCAAGGAAACATATGTGGGGTGAGGTGTACGAGCCTTTAGTCGATGATCAATGGCCACACAACCCCCATTTTGCCGAAAATAGCCATGAGCGACCATTTTCAATAATATTAGAGGCTAACACCTACGGATTTTAGACCAAGAAATGGTCTCCACCAGAAATCCAAGAATGTGATCTATGGCAAGGAAACATATGTGGGGTGAGGTGTACGAGCCTCTGGTCGATGATCAATGTCCACACAACCCCCATTTTTGTCGAAAATAGCCATGAACGACCATTTTCAATAATACCGAAGGCTAACACGTACGAGTTTTTAACCAAGAAATGGTCTCCACCAGAAATCCAAGAATGTGATCTATGGCAAGGAAACATATGTGGGGTGAGGTGTATGAGCGTCTGGTCGATGATCAATGGCCACACAACCCCCATTTTTGTCGAAAATAGCCATGAACGACCTTGAAAATAGCCATGAGCGACCATTTTCAATAATACTAGAGGCTAACACCTACGGATTTTAGACCAAGAAATGGTCTCCACCAGAAATCCAAGAATGTGATCTATGACAAGGAAACATATGTGGGGTGAGGTGTATGAGCGTCTGGTCGATGATCAATGGCCACACAACCCCCATTTTTGTCAAAAATAGCCATGAACGACCATTTTCAATAATACCGAAGGCTAACACCTACGGATTTTTGCCCAAGAAATGGTCTCCACCAGAAATCCAAGAATGTGATCTATGGCAAGGAAACATATGTGGGGTGAGGTGTATGAGCCTCTGGTCGACGATCAATGGCCACACAACCCCCATTTTGTCGAAAATAGCCATGAACGACCATTTTCAATAATACCGAAGGCTAACACCTACGGATTTTTGACCAAGAAATGGTCTCCACCAGAAATCCAAGAATGTGATCTATGGCAAGGAAACATATGTGGGGTGAGGTGTATGAGCCTCTAGTCGATGATCAATGGCCACACAACCCCCATTTTTGTCGAAAATAGCCATGAACGACCTTGAAAATAGCCATGAGCGACCATTTTCAATAATACTAGAGGCTAACACCTACGGATTTTAGACCAAGAAATGGTCTCCACCAGAAATCCAAGAATGTGATCTATGACAAGGAAACATATGTGGGGTGAGGTGTATGAGCGTCTGGTCGATGATCAATGGCCACACAACCCCCATTTTTGTCAAAAATAGCCATGAACGACCATTTTCAATAATACCGAAGGCTAACACCTACGGATTTTTGCCCAAGAAATGGTCTCCACCAGAAATCCAAGAATGTGATCTATGGCAAGGAAACATATGTGGGGTGAGGTGTATGAGCCTCTGGTCGACGATCAATGGCCACACAACCCCCATTTTGCCGAAAATAGCCATGAACGACCATTTTCAATAATACCGAAGGCTAACACGTACGAGTTTTTGACCAAGAAATGGTCTCCACCAAAAATCCAAGAATGTGATCTATGGCAAGGGAACATATGTGGGGTGAGGTGTATGAGCCTCTGGTCGGCGATCAATGGCCACACAACCCCCATTTTGCCGAAAATAGCCATGAATGACCATTTTCAATAATACTAGAGGCTAAGACCTACGGATTTTAGACCAAGAAATGGTCTCCACCAGAAATCCAAGAATGTGATCTATGGCAAGGAAACATATGTGGGGTGAGGTGTATGAGCGTCTGGTCGATGATCAATGGCCACACAACCCCCATTTTTGTCGAAAATAGCCATGAACGACCATTTTCATAAATACCGAAGGCTAACACCTACGGATTTTTGACCAAGAAATGGTTTCCACCAGAAATCCAAGAATGTGATCTATGGCAAGGAAACATATGTGGGGTGAGGTTTATGAGCCTCTGGTCGATGATCAATGGCCACACAACCCCCATTTTTGTCGAAAATAGCCATGAATGACCATTTTCAATAATACCGAAGGCTAACACGTACGAGTTTTTAACCAAGAAATGGTTTCCACCAGAAATCCAAGAATGTAATCTATGGCAAGGAAACATATGTGGGGTGAGGTTTATGAGCCTCTAGTCGATGATAAATGGCCACACAACCCCCATTTTTATGAAAATAGCCACGAGCGACCTTGAAAATAGCCATGAGCGACCATTTCTTGGTCTAAAATACGTAGGTGTTAGCCTCTAATATTTTTGAAAATGGTCGCTCATGGCTATTTTCGGCAAGGAAACATATGTGGGGTGAGGTGTACGAGCCTCTGGTCGATGATCAATGGCCACACAACCCCCATTTTTGTCGAAAATAGCCATGAACGACCATTTTCAATAATACCGAAGGCTAACACGTACGAGTTTTTAACCAAGAAATGGTCTCCACCAGAAATCCAAGAATGTGATCTATGGCAAGGAAACATATGTGGGGTGAGGTGTATGAGCGTCTGGTCGATGATCAATGGCCACACAACCCCCATTTTTGTCGAAAATAGCCATGAATGACCATTTTCAAAAATACAAAAGGCTAACACGTACGGATTTTTGACCAAGAAATGGTCTCCATCAAAAATCCAAGAATGTGATCTATGGCAAGGAAACATATGTGGGGTGAGGTGTATGAGCCTCTGGTCGATGATCAATGGCCACACAACCCCTATTTTGCCGAAAATAGCCATGAATGACCATTTTCAATAATACCGAAGGCTAACACGTACGAGTTTTTAACCAAGAAATGGTCTCCACCAGAAATCCAAGAATGTGATCTATGGCAAGGAAACATATGTGGGGTGAGGTTTATGAGCCTCTAGTCGATGATAAATGGCCACACAACCCCCATTTTTTATGAAAATAGCCATGAGCGACCATTTTCAATAATAATGGAGGCTAAGACCTACGGATTTTTGACCAAGAAACGGTCTCCACCAGAAATCCAAGAATGTGATCTATGGCAAGGAAACATATGTGGGGTGAGGTGTATGAGCCTCTGGTCGATGATCAATTGCCACACAACCCCCATTTTGTCGAAAATAGCCATGAACGACCATTTTCAATAATACCGAAGGCTAACACCTACGGATTTTTGACCAAGAAATGGTCTCCACCAGAAATCCAAGAATGTGATCTATGGCAAGGAAACATATGTGGGGTGAGGTGTATGAGCCTCTAGTCGATGATCAATGGCCACACAACCCCCATTTTGTCGAAAATAGCCATGAACGACCATTTTCAATAATACCGAAGGCTAACACCTACGGATTTTTGACCAAGAAATGGTCTCCACCAGAAATCCAAGAATGTGATCTATGGCAAGGAAACATATGTGGGGTGAGGTGTACGAGCCTCTGGTCGATGATCAATGGCCACACAACCCCCATTTTGCCGAAAATAGCCATGAACGACCATTTTCAATAATACCGAAGGCTAACACGTACGAGTTTTTAACCAAGAAATGGTCTCCACCAGAAATCCAAGAATGTGATCTATGGCAAGGAAACATATGTGGGGTGAGGTGTACGAGCCTTTAGTCGATGATCAATGGCCACACAACCCCCATTTTGCCGAAAATAGCCATGAGCGACCATTTTCAATAATATTAGAGGCTAACACCTACGGATTTTAGACCAAGAAATGGTCTCCACCAGAAATCCAAGAATGTGATCTATGGCAAGGAAACATATGTGGGGTGAGGTGTACGAGCCTCTGGTCGATGATCAATGGCCACACAACCCCCATTTTTGTCGAAAATAGCCATGAACGACCATTTTCAATAATACCGAAGGCTAACACGTACGAGTTTTTAACCAAGAAATGGTCTCCACCAGAAATCCAAGAATGTGATCTATGGCAAGGAAACATATGTGGGGTGAGGTGTATGAGCGTCTGGTCGATGATCAATGGCCACACAACCCCCATTTTTGTCGAAAATAGCCATGAACGACCTTGAAAATAGCCATGAGCGACCATTTTCAATAATACTAGAGGCTAACACCTATGGATTTTAGACCAAGAAATGGTCTCCACCAGAAATCCAAGAATGTGATCTATGACAATGAAACATATGTGGGGTTAGGTGTATGTGCGTCTGGTCGATGATCAATGGCCACACAACCCCCATTTTTGTCAACAATAGCCATGAACGACCATTTTCAATAATACCGAAGGCTAACACCTACGGATTTTTGCCCAAGAAATGGTCTCCACCAGAAATCCAAGAATGTGATCTATGGCAAGGAAACATATGTGGGGTGAGGTGTATGAGCCTCTGGTCGACGATCAATGGCCACACAACCCCCATTTTGCCGAAAATAGCCATGAACGACCATTTTCAATAATACCGAAGGCTAACACGTACGAGTTTTTGACCAAGAAATGGTCACCACCAAAAATCCAAGAATGTGATTGTTGGGGGCCTTCGTCCTCCGAAGGTCCTCAAAAACATGATTTGATAATGTTTTCCGAGTGGATTATGTGAACATGTATTTTCGGATCCAGAATAACCACGTGGTCGTGGGTTCGATCCCCACGGTTCGTCCATATCGCAATCTGAATTTATTATTTACAAATTAATATTGCGAGGGGCTACTCTTGGGGGCCTTCGTCCTCCGAAGGTCCTCAAAAACATGATTTGACAATGTTTTCCGAGTGGATTATGTGAACAGGTATTTTCGGATCCAGAATTATGAATATGGAGCACGGCCAGGACGAAGCCTGAACCAGACGAAGGTCGAGTGTAGCCGAAGCTGTGCGCAGGGAAGCTTCGGCGCGATGGCAGAAGGGGGAACCGACTTAAAGATGAAAAGACTTCGGGGGCCTCGACAGATTTCCATAAGCCGTTAACAAATGTAATGGACATGGATGTAATTTTACGTGGGCTGCGTCCCGCGTCTATAAATAGATGAACAGTACTCCCGTACTGTTCACGCTGACTTGGCATTTGCTTTTAGCATCACGCTCGTACTTTTCACCTTCTCTCAGGACCGAAGCACTTGAGAACAAGTCCCCAACATTGGCGCCCACCTCCGGTGAACTCACTTCCACTTCGAGTCTTCGTGAACACCTTCGGAAGCTATAGACCTTCGCTATGGCGCCGAAGAAAGCTTCAGCGGCTGGGGCTGCAGCACTACAACCGCTGGACCACAACCAGGAGACCGTCTCTCTTCGGGAGGCCAGAAGCCAGAAGAGAAAAGCTGTTAGCCCGACGCTTGAGGAAGAAGAGCTAGACCAAGAAATCAGAGAGATGGAGATGCTACATCAACAAGTGCAGAGGAAGAAGGAGAAGGTGGCCCGCCTAGCTGAGTTGCAAAGGCAAATTGACGAAGCTTCTGAGGAAGTTCGCCATCTCACTCACGATGAGCAGAACAGAAGGCCTCATCAGAAAGACCTCCATCAGGAGGGCTTCGTCAACGAAGACGACTGGTATGATAATTTCCATCAGGGAAATTTTGTTTTTGATGATGCTTCTCCTCTGTCTGCTGAGCTGCAGGCTACACCTTGGCCTCCATCCTATAAGCCACCCCAGCTCCCCATGTTTGACGGCCACTCCGACCCGAAGCAATTCTTGATGAGCTACGAAGCAACAGTGTCTTCGTACGGGGGCAACGCTGCAATCATGGCGAAGTCTTTCGTCATGGCCGTCAGGAATGTTGCTCAGACCTGGTATTCCTCCCTTCGGCCAGGAACAATCACTTCATGGCAGAAGCTGAAGGATATGTTACTGACCAGCTTTCAAGGATTTCAAACGAAGCCGGTTACAGCTCAAGCCCTCTTCCAGTGTATTCAGGATCACGAAGAATACCTTCAGGCGTATGTCCGAAGGTTCTTACGATTGAGGGCGCAGGCACCAACGGTGCCCAATGAAATCGTTATCGAAGCCATGATCAAGGGGCTCCATCCTGGACCTGCAGCTCAATACTTTGCTCGGAAGCCTCCTCAGACCTTGGAGAAATTGCTCCAAAAGATGGATGAGTACATTCGTGCTGACAATGACTTTCGCCAAAGAAGGGAGGAGGCCTTCAGATTTTCTGAGATGACCAGGGGCTTCGGAGGAAGATACTACCCGAGGCATGTCCGTTCCATTCACAACACTCAGAATGATGATAAGGGGAGTCAGCAAAACAGGCCGCAGTGCTCCTCACAGGCTTCGGGGCAACAACAAACTTTCTTTCGGCCACCAGCTCCAAGAGGCAGAGGCGCCAGGGGTTTCGGCGGAAGATTCGGAGATCAGCCAAGGAGACTGTTTTGCCTATTCTGTGGAGAGGGCAAGGGCCACACCACTAGGACGTGCCATGTTACAATCCAGAAGCAAAAGGAACTAACCGAAGCTGCATCTCAACAAGCTCAGTCGAAGCAGGTTATGCATACTGCTTCGTTTCATCCGCCTTATGTCCCACAATACATAGACAACCACCCTGCGGTTTCTGTAGCTTCGGCAAGTCAACCTCAAGCTTCCTGGCAGCAGCTTCCGCCTCCAACTCCGTTGCAGCAAGGTCAACAGCCAGAAGGGAGTCAATACGCTCCACATCAGAGGGACTTCAGAGAACAGTCCGAAGCTCGCACAGTCAACAGCACTGTGCCAGAGTCGAAGCACATTTATTGACATATCCTACCTTTGATAGCAGTCTTTTCTATTCAGTTTTATTTTCTATGAAGCAAAAAACATTGATAGTTTTCATGTAATAATTTCGTTGTTTCCCACGAGGAAAATCTATTTGCTCCACAGGCCCAAGTTGCTGAAGCCTAAAACTTTTTCCGTTACCAAGGAGGACCTTCGGATTAAAGATCCTTCGGAGTAACAGAAAGTCGTTCTAAGGAACGCAGAGTAAGTTTATGAAGTCACAAAAAGCCGTTCCAAAGGGAGCGCAGTGTAAGTTTTCTGCTCAGAAGTCGTTCCTAAAGGAATGCAGAGCCTACAGCGAAAAGTCAACGCTGATACCGCCTAAGTAAAAGGCGAAGAAGCTCCTAAGGGAGGCTTACAGCGAAAAGTCAACGCTGATACCGCCTAAGTAAAAGGCGAAGAAGCTCCTAAGGGAGGCTTACAGCGAAAAGTCAACGCTGATACCGTCTAAGTAAAAGACGAAGAAGCTCCAAAGACGTTCCCAAGGGAATGCAGAGCTTACGAATATATTTTATGTGTATCTCCGGAACAAATGTCACATGCATAACATAACATCATCACATCATTTTGCATAGCATAAGCATCATACATCATATTGCATTTGGCAAGAGAAGGAGATACTCTCAACCTTCGAAAGGATGCTTTGAGAAAGTGACATCGAAATTGTACAGCTTCGGAATACAGCTTCGGAGAATATTTTTACGAAACATGGGCGAGCTTTATCAGATCAATATCGAAGTTGTATAGCTTCGGAGTATAGCTTCGAAGAATGTTTTGACGAAGCATGGATGTGATTCATCAGAATAATTTTAATGGAGAATGCCTTCTTCACGAAGCATGAAAAGAAGGGAAGGTGTTTTTTCGCCAAAGGCTCAAAAATGGTATGTATTTAATGTTTCATGCATCGTAAAGAATTCAATAATGAAAGGAGACTTGTATATTACATTCAAATGTACAAAGTGTTACATAGATTACACTTTAAATGATTTTTCCAAATAGCATTTAATCTTTTCTCAATACTTCTTCGGCGGCCTCATTTAGAAGTTGGTCAACAACCTTGTCCAAGATAGTTTCGGCCATTTGTTTAATTTCTTCGTCGACATTTGATCCAGCAGTTTCTGAGGGAAGAGAACATTTCTTCATTACTTTTGCAAACCTTGAGCAAAGTTTGGAATAAAAATTACAACACAATAAGAGCGACTAATTGGTACCTAATTGCCTTTCGGGCTCTGTACTCCTTTCGGCAGCTTCTGCCACTTTTCTGGCGTCATGAATGCCTTTTTCGCTCCTTTGGATGATCTCTTGCGCCATTCCTCGGCCGCCGTCGTTCCAGATATCAGTAAAAAATTTGCCACCAACCACGCTTGCTTCGGCCGAGGGGTCCTTGACGTCTTCGGAAGATAAGGTAGCTTCGGATTGAGCTAAAAATTTTACATGCCCGCAACCTTTCTTCTCTAAGACAGAGGCAATTCCTCTGGCGCCCGAAAAAGCGCATATGTCGCCACGACTGTTCAGAATCTCTTCAAAGGCCTCTGCTTCGTGGCTAATCCATTCCAGCGGACCTTCGGGATTGCCTCGAGAGAAATTCTCTTCGCTGGAAAAGGCGCCTACGCTGGCGAAGCTGGATTTAATTTTATTCACACATTCTACAGATTTGACATAGCATTTCCCCTGAGATGTGCGAAGCTCCTTAACTTTTGATTCCAATTTGCTGACCATAAAATCACTAAGTTCTCGTTTCGTTTCCTCAAGCGCGCGCTCCTCTTTAGCTCTAGCCAGCTGTTTCTGAAGATCTTTAATCTCGCGTTTTTGAGCTTCGGCCTGGGCCTTTGAAGCAGCTTCGTCTTTTTTCACTTTATCTACCAGTGTAAGCAGAATTTTATCTTTTTCCAAAGCTTCGTTTCTCAGTCTGATAACTTCGGAGCGTAAATTATTAAACGCAATTTCATAGCTTTCATCTTCGGCGCTCTTTTGGGCTCTTAGTGCGTTGCTTAGGATCAGGCCCTATACGAAAAAGAATTCATATAAGAAAAAAGGAATGAGTTGCGTAAAAATAAGGGGATTTTTCAAGTGTTTAATTCCTATACCTTCAGGCTGTTGTACGCAAGACTGTCTGCGAGATCTTCTTTCGTCATGGCGCTTAATCCAGATTCAAGCTTCGGGAAACCAATACTTCTGGCCATTTCTCGGCAGACAGATAGCTCTTTGTTGTCAGGCAGGCAGTATAAGAAGTCATCTTCATTCGTTCCATTGAATATTACTGCCCCCTTCGGATATTTTAGTTCCTTTGCATAATGGATGGCTTCATGAGTTTCTTCTTCAGATAGCTTCTTCCCCGAAGCATGTCGTATCATGTAATCACGCATGCTGGCAGGTGCTTCGGGGATGGCGGTGTCAGTTTCTTCAACTAATACTGGTTCTGGAATTTTTATTGCTTCGGCTTCAAAAGGTTGCTCCTTGTAGGGCTCTGAAGGCCCAGCTTCAGCTTCAGCTTGTTGAGCCGAAGCTTCAGTAGAAGCTTCAGCAATTTCAACACTCTTTTTTGGAATTGTGCTTGAAGACTTAATTGTCTCCAAGACGTCTAGTACATTTACCATTCTTTTCCTTTTTGGGGTTACTGATGGCCCCTTTTGGTTTTTTGCTGTTTCAACATTTACTGCAGGACTCAAAACTTCTAATGTTTTTTCCTTAGTCGGCTTTTTCGCTTCTTCCATTTTTTCTGTGGATGGTGCTTCGGCCATCTCTGCAGTTTCTGGCAGCAAGGTTGGCTGTTCAGCTTCGGTGTCCGAAGAAGCTTCTCCGGTGAACTCAGGCACCGAAGCTGGTTCAATATAGCGTGGCCGGTGTGTGAGGACTTTTATCCTCTTTCTCTTTGATTCTGGCTCGCTAGGAGCAGTTGCAGCTTCCTCTTCTGCAGAGGTTGTGTTCTTTCTTTTCTGCCCTCGAGTGGGATAACGATAGTCAGGGTAGACAAACCCAATGGCATCGAATACCCGATTCAGTCTCTTCTTTTTTCGGCCTCCGAAGGCTGCTGACATTGCATTATCTTCAGCCTTCGAGTAGGTCCCGAGTAGCTCATCACTTAAATTGTCAATGCTTTTCAACCACTCATCATCTGGCTCAATAAATTTATCTCCAAATTTGAAGGTGTACTTCAGTCTCACAAGCTCACCTTCGTCGGCCTCTTTCATGGTTTCTTGTGGCATTTCCCATTTCTCAGCAAGCGGCCACACCCTGAAGGCGATATGTTCTTGTACTAAGTCCCTTGTTCCTATAAAAGAGCAGACAACGCCGAAGGCTCTTTGGCACTCTTCGGCGGCTTCGTTCATTTCAACCTTCGGCCTCCGAAGGCCGAAGCTTTGCCAAATAGGACGCATAATTATACCTTTGATGTCTTCTCGTGCTGATAAGTCATTCTTCACATAAAACCATTCTGTCATCCAATCCCCGGGCCATCTCTTCCGAAAGGTTGGTACGGGACAGCTTGCCCCGGACCGAGAAACGAAGCTGTAGCAGCCAAAGTTGTTATGGTACTGTTCTTTGCCCCAAGGCTTTGTTTCATATAATAATTCATGAACATTACAGAAGCTTCTTGCGTCAGGCTTCAGACCTTGGCTCCTCGCGGCCCACACGAAGATATTTAGCCTTATAATTGCCTCGGGAGTAAGTTGATGAAGATAGACTTCGAAGATTTTCAACACCTCCACGACGAAGCTGCTCAAGGGGAATCGCAGTCCAGCTTTCAAAAAGCTTCGGTACACCACAACTTCATTTTCTTCAGGGTGTGGACAAGTTTTTTCCCCTTCGTCCGCCCTCACAATGGACAGATCCCGGAAATACCTTCCTCTCATATTAACAAGATGATTCTCTTTGATAGTTGATTTACCATAAACTGAATGGCTTGGTCGCCAGGGGCGATCTTCGGAGTCTTCGCCACCGCTGTCCATATCATAACTTTCACTGTCACCAGTATCTTCAGACAGCCCCTCCAGAATTTCCTTGGTAATCTTTTCTGTGCTGGACTTCGACATCGCTATAAGAAACCCTAGGTTCTTCTCTTCATCAAGACTCAGCTTCATCTCAGCAGCAGCCTTCTTAGCAGCTTCAGACATCTTCGGAAGCGCTAAAAAACTGTTTTTAAAAGCCGAAGCTTCAAAGCTAAAAACTTAGCAGATCACAGTGCACAAGAGCTAAAAAATGAATGAGCAGGAGTGGTTGGCCAGAAAGCGTGCGAAATAAGTTTGCGGCATGGCCGTATTTATACGCTTGATGCGTTGAAAGTTGAAAGACCCCACTTGACATTGAATGTTGCTATTCTAGCAAAGGGAAGGTGTTTTTTCGGACCTTCGGCTCAAGGTCTTCGTCCATATCGCAATCTGAATTTATTATTTACAAATTAATATTGCGAGGGGCTACTTTTGGGGGCCTTCGTCCTCCGAAGGTCCTCAAAAACATGATTTGACAATGTTTTCCGAGTGGATTATGTGAACAGGTATTTTCGGATCCAGAATTATGAATATGGAGCACGGCCAGGACGAAGCCTGAACCAGACGAAGGTCGAGTGTAGCCGAAGCTGTGCGCAGGGAAGCTTCGGCGCGATGGCAGAAGGGGGAACCGACTTAAAGATGAAAAGACTTCGGGGGCCTCGACAGATTTCCATAAGCCGTTAACAAATGTAATGGACATGGATGTAATTTTACGTGGGCTGCGTCCCGCGTCTATAAATAGATGAACAGTACTCCCGTACTGTTCACGCTGACTTGGCATTTGCTTTTAGCATCACGCTCGTACTTTTCACCTTCTCTCAGGACCGAAGCACTTGAGAACAAGTCCCCAACAGTGATCTATGGCAAGGAAACATATGTGGGGTGAGGTGTATGAGCCTCTGGTCGACGATCAATGGCCACACAACCCCCATTTTGCCGAAAATAGCCATGAATGACCATTTTCAATAATACTAGAGGCTAAGACCTACGGATTTTAGACCAAGAAATGGTCTCCACCAGAAATCCAAGAATGTGATCTATGGCAAGGAAACATATGTGGGGTGAGGTGTATGAGCGTCTAGTCGATGATCAATGGCCACACAACCCCCATTTTTGTCGAAAATAGCCATGAACGACCATTTTCAAAAATACCGAAGGCTAACACCTACGGATTTTTGACCAAGAAATGGTTTCCACCAGAAATCCAAGAATGTGATCTATGGCAAGGAAACATATGTGGGGTGAGGTTTATGAGCCTCTGGTCGATGATCAATGGCCACACAACCCCCATTTTTGTCGAAAATAGCCATGAATGACCATTTTCAATAATACCGAAGGCTAACACGTACGAGTTTTTAACCAAGAAATGGTTTCCACCAGAAATCCAAGAATGTAATCTATGGCAAGGAAACATATGTGGGGTGAGGTTTATGAGCCTCTAGTCGATGATAAATGGCCACACAACCCCCATTTTTTATGAAAATAGCCACGAGCGACCTTGAAAATAGCCATGAGCGACCATTTTCAATAATACTAGAGGCTAACACCTACGGATTTTAGACCAAGAAATGGTCTCCACCAGAAATCCAAGAATGTGATCTATGGCAAGGAAACATATGTGGGGTGAGGTGTATGAGCGTCTGGTCGATGATCAATGGCCACACAACCCCCATTTTTGTCGAAAATGGCCATGAACGACCATTTTGAATAATACCGAAGGCTAACACCTACGGATTTTTGACCAAGAAATGGTCTCCACAAGAAATCCAAGAATGTGATCTATGGCAAGGAAACATATGTGGGGTGAGGTGTATGAGCCTCTAGTCGATGATCAATGGCCACACAACCCCCATTTTTGTCGAAAATAGCCATGAATGACCATTTTCAAAAATACCAAAGGCTAACACGTACGGATTTTTGACCAAGAAATGGTGTCCACCAGAAATCCAAGAATGTGATCTATGGCAAGGAAACATATGTGGGGTGAGGTGTACGAGCCTCTGGTCGATGATCTATGGCCACACAACCCCCATTTTGCCGAAAATAGCCATGAACGACCATTTTCAATAATACCGAAGGCTAACACCTACGGATTTTTGACCAAGAAATGGTCTCCACCAGAAATCCAAGAATGTGATCTATGGCAAGGAAACATATGTGGGGTGAGGTGTATGAGCCTATGGTCGATGATCAATGGCCACACAACCCCCATTTTGCCGAAAATAGCCATGAATGACCATTTTCAATAATACCGAAGGCTAACACGTACGAGTTTTTAACCAAGAAATGGTTTCCACCAGAAATCCAAGAATGTAATCTATGGCTAGGAAACATATGTGGGGTGAGGTTTATGAGCCTCTAGTCGATGATAAATGGCCACACAACCCCCATTTTTTATGAAAATAGCCATGAGCGACCTTGAAAATAGCCATGAGCGACCATTTTCAATAATACTAGAGGCTAACACCTACGGATTTTAGACCAAGAAATGGTCTCCACCAGAAATCCAAGAATGTGATCTATGGCAAGGAAACATATGTGTAGTGAGGTGTATGAGCCTCTAGTCGATGATCAATGGCCACACAACCCCCATTTTTGTCGAAAATAGCCATGAATGACCATTTTCAATAATACCGAAGGCTAACAGCGACCATTTTCAATAATACTAGAGGCTAAGACCTACGGATTTTTGACCAAGAAATGGTCTCCACCAGAAATCCAAGAATGTGATCTATGGCAAGGAAACATATGTGGGGTGAGGTGTATGAGCCTCTGGTCGATGATCAATGGCCACACAACCCCCATTTTGCCGAAAATAGCCATGAATGACCATTTTCAATAATACCAAAGGCTAACACCTACGGATTTTTGACCAAGAAATGGTCTCCACCAGAAATCCAAGAATGTGATCTATGGAAAGGAAACATATGTGGGGTGAGGTGTACGAGCCTCTGGTCGATGATCAATGGACACACAACCCCCATTTTGCCGAAAATAGCCATGAGCGACGATTTTCAATAATATTAGAGGCTAAGACCTACGGATTTTTGACCAAGAAATGGTCTCCACCAGAAATCCAAGAATGTGATCTATGGCAAGGAAACATATGTGGGGTGAGGTGTATGAGCCTCTGGTCGACGATCAATGGCCACACAACCCCCATTTTTGCTGAAAATAGCCATGAGCGACCATTTTCAATAATACTAGAGGCTAAGACCTACGGATTTTTGACCAAGAAATGGTCTCCACCAGAAATCCAAGAATGTGATCTACGACAAGGAAACATATGTGGGGTCAGGTGTATGAGCCTCTGGTCGACGATCAATGGCCACACAACCCCCATTTTGCCGAAAATATCCATGAATGACCATTTTCAATAATACCGAAGGCTAACACGTACGAGTTTTTAACCAAGAAATGGTCTCCACCAGAAATCCAAGAATGTGATCTACGACAAGGAAACATATGTGGGGTGAGGTGTATGAGCCTCTGGTCGACGATCAATGGCCACACAACCCCCATTTTGCCGAAAATAGCCATGAACGACCATTTTCAATAATACCGAAGGCTAACACCTACGGATTTTTGACCAAGAAATGGTCTCCACCAGAAATCCAAGAATGTGATCTATGGCAAGGAAACATATGTGGGGTGAGGTGTATGAGCCTCTGGTCGATGATCAATGGCCACACAACCCCCATTTTTGTCGAAAATAGCCATGAACGACCATTTTCAATAATACCGAAGGCTAACACCTACGGATTTTTGACCAAGAAATGGTCTCCACCAGAAATCCAAGAATGTGATCTATGGCAAGGAAAGATATGTGGGGTGAGGTTTATGAGCCTCTAGTCGATGATAAATGGCCACACAACCCCCATTTTTTATGAAAATAGCCATGAGCGACCTTGAAAATAGTCATGAACGACCATTTTCAATAATACCGAAGGCTAACACCTACGGATTTTTGACCAAGAAATGGTCTCCACCAGAAATCCAAGAATGTGATCTATGGCAAGGAAACATATGTGGGGTGAGGTGTATGAGCCTCTAGTCGATGATCAATGGCCACACAACCCCCATTTTTGTCGAAAATAGCCATGAACGACCATTTTCAAAAATACCAAAGGCTAACACCTACTGATTTTTGACCAAGAAATGGTCTCCACCAGAAATCCAAGAATGTGATCTATGGCAAGGAAACATATGTGGGGTGAGGTGTACGAGCCTCTGGTCGATGATCAATGGCCACACAACCCCCATTTTGCCGAAAATAGCCATGAATGACCATTTTCAATAATACCGAAGGCTAACACGTACGAGTTTTTAACCAAGAAATGGTTTCCACCAGAAATCCAAGAATGTAATCTATGGCAAGGAAACATATGTGGGGTGAGGTTTATGAGCCTCTAGTCGATGATAAATGGCCACACAACCCCCATTTTTTATGAAAATAGCCATGAGCGACCTTGAAAATAGCCATGAGCGACCATTTTCAATAATACTAGAGGCTAACACCTATGGATTTTAGACCAAGAAATGGTCTCCACCAGAAATCCGAGAATGTGATCTATGGCAAGGAAACATATGTGGGGTGAGGTGTATGAGCGTCTGGTCGATGATCAATGGCCACACAACCCCCATTTTTGTCGAAAATAGCCATGAACGACCATTTTCAATAATACCGAAGGCTAACACCTACGGATTTTTGACCAAGAAATGGTCTCCACCAGAAATCCAAGAATGTGATCTATGGCAAGGAAACATATGTGGGGTGAGGTGTATGAGCCTCTGGTCGACGATCAATGGCCACACAACCCTAATTTTTGTCGAAAATAGCCATGAACGACCATTTTCAATGACACTGAAGGCTAACACCTACGGATTTTTGACCAAGAAATGGTCTCCACCATAAATCCAAGAATGTGATCTATGGCAAGGAAACATATGTGTAGTGAGGTGTATGAGCCTCTGGTCGAAGATCAATGATCACACAACCCCCATTTTTGTCGAAAATAGCCTTGAATGACCATTTTCAAAAATACCAAAGGCTAACACGTACGAGTTTTTAACCAAGAAATGGTCTCCACCAGAAATCCAAGAATGTGATCTATGGCAAGGAAACATATGTGGGGTGAGGTGTATGAGCGTCTAGTCGATGATCAATGGCCACACAACCCCCATTTTTGTCGAAAATAGCCATGAACGACCATTTTCAATAATGTCGAAGGCTAACACCTACGGATTTTTGACCAAGAAATGGTCTCCACCAGAAATCCAAGAATGTGATCTATGGCAAGGAAACATATGTGGGGTGAGGTGTATGAGCGTCTGGTCGATGATCAATGGCCACACAACCCCCATTTTTGTCGAAAATAGCCATGAACGACCATTTTCAATAATACCGAAGGCTAACACCTACGGATTTTTGACCAAGAAATGGTCTCCACCAGAAATCCAAGAATGTGATCTATGGCAAGGAAACATATGTGGGGTGAGGTGTATGAGCCTCTAGTCGATGATCAATGGCCACACAACCCCCATTTTTGTCGAAAATAGCCATGAACGACCATTTTCAATAATACCGAAGGCTAACACCTACGGATTTTTGACCAAGAAATGGTCTCCACCAGAAATCCAAGAATGTGATCTATGGCAAGGAAACATATGTGGGGTGAGGTGTACGAGCCTCTGGTCGATGATCAATGGCCACACAACCCCCATTTTGCCGAAAATAGCCATGAATGACCATTTTCAATAATACCGAAGGCTAACACGTACGAGTTTTTAACCAAGAAATGGTTTCCACCAGAAATCCAAGAATGTAATCTATGGCAAGGAAACATATGTGGGGTGAGGTTTATGAGCCTCTAGTCGATGATAAATGGCCACACAACCCCCATTTTTTATGAAAATAGCCATGAGCGACCTTGAAAATAGCCATGAGCGACCATTTTCAATAATACTAGAGGCTAACACCTACGGATTTTAGACCAAGAAATGGTCTCCACCAGAAATCCAAGAATGTGATCTATGGCAAGGAAACATATGTGGGGTGAGGTGTATGAGCGTCTGGTCGATGATCAATGGCCACACAACCCCCATTTTTGTCGAAAATAGCCATGAACGACCATTTTCAATAATACCGAAGGCTAACACCTACGGATTTTTGACCAAGAAATGGTCTCCACTAGAAATCCAAGAATGTGATCTATGGCAAGGAAACATATGTGGGGTGAGGTGTATGAGCCTCTGGTCGAAGATCAATGGCCACACAACCCTAATTTTTGTCGAAAATAGCCATGAACGACCATTTTCAATGACACTGAAGGCTAACACCTACGGATTTTTGACCATGAAATGGTCTCCACCATAAATCCAAGAATGTGATCTATGGCAAGGAAACATATGTGTAGTGAGGTGTATGAGCCTCTGGTCGAAGATCAATGACCACACAACCCCCATTTTTGTCGAAAATAGCCTTGAATGACCATTTTCAAAAATACCAAAGGCTAACACGTACGAGTTTTTAACCATGAAATGGTCTCCACCAGAAATCCAAGAATGTGATCTATGGCAAGGAAACATATGTGGGGTGAGGTGTATGAGCGTCTAGTCGATGATCAATGGCCACACAACCCCCATTTTTGTCGAAAATAGCCATGAACGACCATTTTCAATAATACCAAAGGCTAACACCTACGGATTTTTGACCAAGAAATGGTCTCCACCAAAAATCCAAGAATGTGATCTATGGCAAGGAAACATATGTGGGGTGAGGTGTATGAGCGTCTGGTCGATGATCAATGGCCACACAACCCCCATTTTTGTCGAAAATAGCCATGAACGACCATTTTCAATAATACCGAAGGCTAACACCTACGGATTTTTGACCAAGAAATGGTCTCCACCAGAAATCCAAGAATGTGATCTATGGCAAGGAAACATATGTGGGGTGAGGTGTATGAGCCTCTAGTCGATGATCAATGGCCACACAACCCCCATTTTTGTCGAAAATAGCCATGAACGACCATTTTCAATAATACCGAAGGCTAACACCTACTGATTTTTGACCAAGAAATGGTCTCCACCAGAAATCCAAGAATGTGATCTATGGCAAGGAAACATATGTGGGGTGAGGTGTACGAGCCTCTGGTCGATGATCAATGGCCACACAACCCCCATTTTGCCGAAAATAGCCATGAATGACCATTTTCAATAATACCGAAGGCTAACACGTACGAGTTTTTAACCAAGAAATGGTTTCCACCAGAAATCCAAGAATGTAATCTATGGCAAGGAAACATATGTGGGGTGAGGTTTACGAGCCTCTAGTCGATGATAAATGGCCACACAACCCCCATTTTTTATGAAAATAGCCATGAGCGACCTTGAAAATAGCCATGAGCGACCATTTTCAATAATACTAGAGGCTAACACCTACGGATTTTAGACCAAGAAATGGTCTCCACCAGAAATCCAAGAATGTGATCTATGGCAAGGAAACATATGTGGGGTGAGGTGTATGAGCGTCTGGTCGATGATCAATGGCCACACAACCCCCATTTTTGTCGAAAATAGCCATGAACGACCATTTTCAATAATACCGAAGGCTGACACCTACGGATTTTTGACCAAGAAATGGTCTCCACCAGAAATCCAAGAATGTGATCTTTGGCAAGGAAACATATGTGGGGTGAGGTGTATGAGCCTCTGGTCGACGATCAATGGCCACACAACCCTAATTTTTGTCGAAAATAGCCATGAACGACCATTTTCAATGACACTGAAGGCTAACACCTACGGATTTTTGACCAAGAAATGGTCTCCACCATAAATCCAAGAATGTGATCTATGGCAAGGAAACATATGTGTAGTGAGGTGTATGAGCCTCTGGTCGAAGATCAATGACCACACAACCCCCATTTTTGTCGAAAATAGCCTTGAATGACCATTTTCAAAAATACCAAAGGCTAACACGTACGAGTTTTTAACCAAGAAATGGTCTCCACCAGAAATCCAAGAATGTGATCTATGGCAAGGAAACATATGTGGGGTGAGGTGTATGAGCGTCTAGTCGATGATCAATGGCCACACAACCCCCATTTTTGTCGAAAATAGCCATGAACGACCATTTTCAATAATACCGAAGGCTAACACCTACGGATTTTTGACCAAGAAATGGTCTCCACCAGAAATCCAAGAATGTGATCTATGGCAAGGAAACATATGTGGGGTGAGGTGTATGAGCCTTTAGTCGATGATAAATGGCCACACAACCCCCATTTTTTATGAAAATAGCCATGAGCGACCTTGAAAATAGCCATGAGCGACCATTTTCAATAATACTAGAGGCTAACACCTACGGATTTTAGACCAAGAAATGGTCTCCACCTGAAATCCAAGAATGTGATCTATGGCAAGGAAACATATGTGGGGTGAGGTGTATGAGCGTCTGGTCGATGATCAATGGCCACACAACCCCCATTTTTGTCAAAAATAGCCATGAACGACCATTTTCAATAATACCGAAGGCTAACACCTACGGATTTTTGACCAAGAAATGGTCTCCACCAGAAATCCAAGAATGTGATCTATGGCAAGGAAACATATGTGGGGTGAGGTGTATGAGCCTCTAGTCGATGATCAATGGCCACACAACCCCCATTTTTGTCGAAAATAGCCATGAATTACCATTTTCAAAAATACCAAAGGCTAACACGTACGGATTTTTAACCAAGAAATGGTCTCCACCAGAAATCCAAGAATGTGATCTATGGCAAGGAAACATATGTGGGGTGAGGTGTACGAGCCTCTGGTCGATGATCAATGGCCACACAACCCCCATTTTGCCGAAAATAGCCATGAATGACCATTTTCAATAATACCGAAGGCTAACACCTACGAGTTTTTAACCAAGAAATGGTCTCCACCAGAAATCCAAGAATGTGATCTATGGAAAGGAAACATATGTGGGGTGAGGTGTATGAGCGTCTGGTCGATGATCAATGGCCACACAACCCCCATTTTTGTCGAAAATAGCCATGAACGACCATTTTCAATAATACTGAAGGCTAACACCTACGGATTTTTGACCAAGAAATGGTCTCCACCAGAAATCCAAGAATGTGATCTATGGCAAGGAAACATATGTGGGGTGAGGTGTATGAGCCTCTGGTCGACGATCAATGGCCATACAACCCTAATTTTTGTCGGAAATAGCCATGAACGACCATTTTCAATGACACTGAAGGCTAACACCTACAGATTTTTGACCAAGAAATGGTCTCCACCATAAATCCAAGAATGTGATCTATGGCAAGGAAACATATGTGTAGTGAGGTGTATGAGCCTCTGGTCGAAGATCAATGGCCACACAACCCCCATTTTTGTCGAAAATAGCCATGAGCGACCATTTTCAATAATACTAGAGGCTAAGACCTACGGATTTTTGACCAAGAAATGGTCTCCACCAGAAATCCAAGAATGTGATCTATGGCAAGGAAACATATGTGGGGTGAGGTGTATGAGCCTCTGGTCGATGATCAATGGCCACACAACCCCCATTTTTGTCGAAAATAGCCATGAATGACCATTTACAATAATACCGAAGGCTAACACCTACGGATTTTTGACCAAGAAATGGTCTCCACCAGAAATCCAAGAATGTGATCTATGGCAAGGAAACATATGTGGGTTGAGGTGTATGAGCGTCTGGTCGATGATCAATGGCCACACAACCCCCATTTTGCCGAAAATAGCCATGAATGACCATTTTCAATAATACCAAAGGCTAACACGTACGAGTTTTTAACCAAGAAATGGTCTCCACCAGAAATCCAAGAATGTGATCTATGGCAAGGAAACATATGTGGGGTGAGGTGTATGAGCCTCTGGTCGATGATCAATGGCCACACAACCCCCATTTTTGTCGAAAATAGCCATGAACGAACATTTTCAATAATACCGAAGGCTAACACCTACGGATTTTTGACCAAGAAATGGTCTCCACCAGAAATCCAAGAGTGTGATCTATGGCAAGGAAACATATGTGTAGTGAGGTGTATGAGCCTCTGGTCGAAGATCAATGGCCACACAACCCCCATTTTTGTCGAAAATAGCCATGAGCGACCATTTTCAATAATACTAGAGGCTAAGACCTACGGATTTTTGACCAAGAAATGGTCTCCACCAGAAATCCAAGAATGTGATCTATGGCAAGGAAACATATGTGGGGTGAGGTGTACGAGCCTCTGGTCGATGATCAATGGCCACACAACCCCCATTTTTGTCGAAAATAGCCATGAATGACCATTTACAATAATACCGAAGGCTAACACCTATGGATTTTTGACCAAGAAATGGTCTCCACCAGAAATCCAAGAATGTGATCTATGGCAAGGAAACATATGTGGGGTGAGGTGTATGAGCGTCTGGTCGATGATCAATGGCCACACAACCCCCATTTTGCCGAAAATAGCCATGAACGACCATTTTCAATAATACCAAAGGCTAACACCTACGGATTTTTGACCAAGAAATGGTCTCCACCAGAAATCCAAGAATGTGATCTATGGCAAGGAAACATATGTGGGGTGAGGTGTATGAGCCTCTGGTCGATGATCAATGGCCACACAACCCCCATTTTTGTCGAAAATAGCCATGAACGAACATTTTCAATAATACCGAAGGCTAACACCTACGGATTTTAGACCAAGAAATGGTCTCCACCAGAAATCCAAGAATGTGATCTATGGCAAGGAAACATATGTGGGGTGAGGTGTATGAGCCTCTGGTCGACGATCAATGGCCACACAACCCCCATTTTTGTCGAAAATAGCCATGAACGACCATTTTCAATAATACCGAAGGCTAACACCTACGGATTTTTGACCAAGAAATGGTCTCCACCAGAAATCCAAGAATGTGATCTATGGCAAGGAAACATATGTGGGGTGAGGTGTATGAGCCTCTAGTCGATGATCAATGGCCACACAACCCCCATTTTTGTCGAAAATAGCCATGAATGACCATTTTCAAAAATACCAAAGGCTAACACGTACGGATTTTTAACCAAGAAATGGTCTCCACCAGAAATCCAAGAATGTGATCTATGGCAAGGAAACATATGTGGGGTGAGGTGTACGAGCCTCTGGTCGATGATCAATGGCCACACAACCCCCATTTTGCCGAAAATAGCCATGAATGACCATTTTCAATAATACCGAAGGCTAACACGTACGAGTTTTTAACCAAGAAATGGTTTCCACCAGAAATCCATGAATGTAATCTATGGTGTGATCTATGGCAAGGAAACATATGTGGGGTGAGGTGTATGAGCCTCTGGTCGACGATCAATGGCCACACAACCCTAATTTTTGTCGAAAATAGCCATGAGCGACCATTTTCAATAATACCGAAGGCTAACACGTATGGATTTTCGACCAAGAAATGGTCTCCACCAGAAATCCGATAATGTGATCTATGGCAAGGAAACATATGTGAGGTGAGGTGTACGAGCCTCTGGTCGATGATCAATGGCCACACAACCCCCATTTTTGTCAAAAATAGCCATGAACGACCATTTTCAATAATACCGAAGGCTAACACCTACGGATTTTTGACCAAGAAATGGACTGCACCATAAATCCAAGAATGTGATCTATGGCAAGTAAACATATGTGCAGTGAGGTGTATGAGCCTCTGGTCGAATATCAATGGCCACACAACCCCCATTTTTGTCGAAAATAGCAATGAACGACCATTTTTCAATAGTACTGAAGGCTAACACATTCCGATTTTTGACCAAGAAATGGTCTCCACCAGAAATCAAAGAATGTGATCTATGGCAAGAAAACATATGTGGGGTGAGGTTTACGAGCCTCTGGTCGATGATCAATGGCCACACAACCCCCATTTTTGTCGAAAATATCCATGAATGACCATTTTCAATAATACCGAAGGCTAACACCTACGGATTTTTGACCAAGAAATGGTCTCCACCAGAAATCCAAGAATGTGATCTATGGCAAGGAAACATATGTGGGGTGATGTGTACGAGCCTCTGGTCGATGATCAATGGCCACACAACCCCCATTTTGCCGAAAATAGCCATGAACGACCATTTTCAATAATACCGAAGGCTAACACGTACGAGTTTTTAACCAAGAAATGGTCTCCACCAGAAATCCAAGAATGTGATCTATGGCAAGGAAACAGTGATCTATGGCAAGGACATATGTGGGGTGAGGTGTATGAGCGTCTGGTCGATAATCAATGGCAACACAACCCCCATTTTTGTCGAAAATAGCCATGAACGACCATTTTCAATAATACCAAAGGCTAACACATACGAGTTTTTAACCAAGAAATGGTTTCCACCAGAAATCCAAGAATGTGATCTATGGCAAGGAAACATATGTGGTGAGGTGTATGAGCCTCTAGTCGATGATCAATGGCCACACAACCCCCATTTTTTCGAAAATAGCCATGAATTACCATTTTCAAAAATACCGAAGGCTAACACATTCGGATTTTTGCCCAAGAAATGGTCTCCACCAGAAATCCAAGAATGTGATCTATGGCAAGGAAACATATGTGTAGTGAGGTGTATGAGCCTCTGGTCGAAGATCAATGGTCTCCACCAGAAATCCAAGAATGTGATCTATGGCAAGGAAACATATGTGGGGTGAGGTGTATGAGCGTCTGGTCGATGATCAATGGCCACACAACCCCCATTTTGCCGAAAATAGCCATGAATGACCATTTTCAATAATACCGAAGGCTAACACGTACGAGTTTTTAAACAAGAAATGGTCTCCACCAGAAATCCAAGAATGTGATCTATGGAAAGGAAACATATGTGGGGTGAGGTGTACGAGCCTCTGGTCGATGATCAATGGCCACAGAACCCCCATTTTGCCGAAAATAGCCATGAACGACCATTTTCAATAATACCGAAGTATGTGGGGTGAGGTGTATGAGCCTCTGGTCGACGATCAATGGCCACACAACCCCCATTTTGCCGAAAATAGCCATGAATGACCATTTTCAATAATACTAGAGGCTAAGACCTACGGATTTTAGACCAAGAAATGGTCTCCACCAGAAATCCAAGAATGTGATCTATGGCAAGGAAACATATGTGGGGTGAGGTGTATGAGCGTCTGGTCAATGATCAATGACCACACAACCCCCATTTTTGTCGAAAATAGCCATGAACGACCATTTTCAAAAATACCGAAGGCTAACACCTACGGATTTTTGACCAAGAAATGGTCTCCACCAGAAATCCAAGAATGTGATCTATGGCAAGGAAACATATGTGGGGTGAGGTGTATGAGCCTCTGGTCGACGATCAATGGCCAAACAACCCTATTTTTTGTCGAAAATAGCCATGAACGACCATTTTCAATGACACTGAAGGCTAACACCTACGGATTTTTGACCAAGAAATGGTCTCCACCAGAAATCCAAGAATGTGATCTATGGCAAGGAAACATATGTGGAGACCATTTCTTCGGTACTATCGATGATAAATGGCCACACAACCCCCATTTTTTATGAAAATAGCCATGAGCGACCTTGAAAATAGCCATGAGCGACCATTTTCAATAATACTAGAGGCTAACACCTACGGATTTTAGACCAAGAAATGGTCTCCTCATCGACCAGAGGCTCATACACCTCACCTCACATATGTTTGCTTGTCGTAGATCACATTCTTGGATTTCTGGTGGAGACCATTTCTTGGTCAAAAATCCGTAGGTGTTAGCCTTCGGTATTATTGAAAATGGTCGTTCATGGCTATTTTCGGCAAAAATAGGGGTTGTGTGGCCATTGATCATCGACCAGAGGCTCATACACCTCACCCCACATATGTTTCCTTGCCATAGATCACATTCTTGGATTTCTGGTGGAGACCATTTCTTGGTCAAAAATCCGTAGGTGTTAGCCTTCGGTATTATTGAAAATGGTCATTCATGGCTATTTTCGACAAAAATGGGGGTTGTGTGGCCATTGATCATCGACCAGAGGCTCATACACCTCACCCCACATATGTTTCCTTGCCATAGATCACATTCTTGGATTTCTGGTGGAGACCATTTCTTGGTCAAAAATCCGTAGGTCTTAGCCTCTAATATTATTGAAAATGGTCGCTCATGGCTATTTTCATAAAAAATGGGGGTTGTGTGGCCATTTATCATCGACTAGGGGCTGATAAACCTCACCCCACATATGTTTCCTTGCCATAGATTACATTCTTGGATTTCTGGTGGAGACCATTTCTTGATTAAAAATCCGTAGGTGTTAGCCTTCAGCATCTGGTCGATGATCAATGGCCACACAACCCCCATTTTTGTCGAAAATAGCCATGAGCGACCATTTTCAATAATACCGAAGGCTAACACCTACGGATTTTTGACCAAGAAATGGTCTCCACCATAAATCCAAGAATGTGATCTATGGCAAGGAAACATATGTGGGGTGAGGTGTATGAGCGTCTGGTCGATGATCAATGGCCACACAACCCCCATTTTTGTCGAAAATAGCCATGAACGACCATTTTCAATAATACCGAAGGCTAACACCTACGGATTTTTGACCAAGAAATGGTCACCACCAGAAATCCAAGAATGTGATCTATGGCAAGGAATCATATGTGGGGTGAGGTGTATGAGCGTCTGGTCGATGATCAATGGCCACACAACCCCCATTTTTGTCGAAAATAGCCATGAACGACCATTTTCAATAATACCGAAGGCTAACACCTACGGATTTTTGACCAAGAAATGATCTCCACCAGAAATCCAAGAATGTTATCTACGACAAGGAAACATATGTGGGGTGAGGTGTATGAGCCTCTGGTCGACGATCAATGGCCACACAACCCCCATTTTGCCGAAAATAGCCATGAATGACCATTTTCAATAATACCGAAGGCTAACACGTACGAGTTCTTAACCAAGAAATGGTTTCCACCAGAAATCCAAGAATGTAATCTATGGCAAGGAAACATATGTGGGGTGAGGTTTATGAGCCTCTAGTCGATGATAAATGGCCACACAACCCCCATTTTTGATGAAAATAGCCATGAACGACCATTTTCAATAATATCGAAAGCTAACACCTACGGATTTTTGACCAACAAATGGTCTCCACCAGAAATCCAAGAATGTGGTCTATGGCAAGGAAACATATGTGGGGTGAGGTGTATGAGCCATTGGTCGATGATCAATGGCCACACAACCCCCATTTTTGTCGAAAATAGCCATGAACGACCATTTTCAATAGATTACATTCTTGGATTTCTGGTGGAGACCATTTCTTGGTTAAAAACTCGTACGTGTTAGCCTTCGGTATTATTGAAAATGGTCATTCATGGCTATTTTCGGCAAAATGGGGGTTGTGTGGCCATTGATCGTCGACCAGAGGCTCATACACCTCACCCCACATATGTTTCCTTGTCGTAGATCACATTCTTGGATTTCTGGTGGAGACCATTTCTTGGTCAAAAATCCGTAGGTGTTAGCCTTCGGTATTATTGAAAATGGTCGTTCATGATTTTTGACCAAGAAATGGTCTCCACCAGAAATCCAAGAATGTGATCTATGGCAAGGAAACATATGTGGGGTGAGGTGTATGAGCCTCTGGTCGATGATCAATGGCCACACAACCCCCATTTTTGTCGAAAATAGCCATGAATGACCATTTTCAATAATACCGAAGGCTAACACGGACGAGTTTTTAACCAAGAAATGGTCTCCACCAGAAATCCAAGAATGTAATCTATTGAAAATGGTTGTTCATGGCTATTTTCGACAAAAATGGGGGTTGTGTGGCCATTGATCATCGACCAAAGGCTCATACACCTCACCCCACATATGTTTCCTTGCCATAGACCACATTCTTGGATTTCTGGTGGAGACCATTTGTTGGTCAAAAAACCGTAGGTGTTAGCTTTCGATATTATTGAAAATGGTCGTTCATGGCTATTTTCGACAAAAATGGGGGTTGTGTGGCCATTGATCATCGACCAGAGGCTCATACACCTCACCCCACATATGTTTCCTTGCCATAGATCACATTCTTGGATTTCTGGTGGAGACCATTTCTTGGTCAAAAATCCGTAGGTGTTAGCCTTCGGTATTATTGAAAATGGTCGTTCATGGCTATTTTCGACAAAAATGGGGGTTGTGTGGCCATTGATCATCGACCAGACGCTCATACACCTCACCCCACATATGTTTCCTTGCCATAGATCACATTCTTGGATTTCTGGTGGAGACCATTTCTTGGTCTAAAATCCGTAGGTGTTAGCCTCTAGTATTATTGAAAATGGTCGCTCATGGCTATTTTCAAGGTCGCTCATGGCTATTTTCATAAAAATGGGGGTTGTGTGGCCATTTATCATCGATAGTACCGAAGAAATGGTCTCCACATATGTTTCCTTGCCATAGATCACATTCTTGGATTTCTGGTGGAGACCATTTCTTGGTCAAAAATCCGTAGGTGTTAGCATTCAGTGTCATTGAAAATGGTCGTTCATGGCTATTTTCGAAAAAAATAGGGTTGTGTGGCCATCGATCGTCGACCAGAGGCTCATACACCTCACCCCACATATGTTTCCTTGCCATAGATCACATTCTTGGATTTCTGGTGGAGATCATTTCTTGGTCAAAAATCCGTAGGTGTTAGCCTTCGGTATTATTGAAAATGGTCGTTCATGGCTATTTTCGACAAAAATGGGGGTTGTGTGGCCATTGATCATCGACCAGACGCTCATACACCTCACCCCACATATGTTTCCTTGCCATGGATCACATTCTTGGATTTCTGGTGGTGATCATTTCTTGGTCAAAAATCCGTAGGTGTTAGCCTTCGGTATTATTGAAAATGGTCGTTCATGGCTATTTTCGACAAAAATGGGGGTTGTGTGGCCATTGATCATCGACCAAACGCTCATACACCTCACCCCACATATGTTTCCTTGCCATAGATCACATTCTTGGATTTCTGGTGGAGATCATTTCTTGGTCAAAAATCCGTAGGTGTTAGCCTTCGGTATTATTGAAAATGGTCGTTCATGGCTATTTTCGACAAAAATGGGGGTTGTGTGGCCATTGATCATCGACCAGACGCTCATACACCTCACCCCACATATGTTTCCTTGCCATAGATCACATTCTTGGATTTCTGGTGGAGACCATTTCTTGGTCAAAAATCCGTAGGTCTTAGCCTCTAATATTATTGAAAATGGTCGCTCATGGCTATTTTCATAAAAAATGAGGGTTGTGTGGCCATTTATCATCGATAGTACCGAAGAAATGGTCTCCACATATGTTTCCTTGCCATAGATCACATTCTTGGATTTCTGGTGGAGACCATTTCTTGGTCAAAAATCCGTAGGTGTTAGCCTTCAGTGTCATTGAAAATGGTCGTTCATGGCTATTTTCGACAAAAATTAGGGTTGTGTGGCCATTGATCGTCGACCAGAGGCTCATACACCTCACCCCACATATGTTTCCTTGCCATAGATCACATTCTTGGATTTCTGGTGGAGACCATTTCTTGGTCAAAAATCCGTAGGTGTTAGCCTTCGGTATTTTTGAAAATGGTCGTTCATGGCTATTTTCGACAAAAATGTGGGTTGTGTGGCCATTTATCGTCGACTAGAGGCTCATACACCTCACCCCACATATGTTTCCTTGCCATAGATCACATTCTTGGATTTCTGGTGGAGACCATTTCTTGGTCAAAAATCCGTAGGTGTTAGCCTTCAGTATTATTGAAAATGGTCGTTCATGGCTATTTTCGACAAAAATGGGGGTTGTGTGGCCATTGATCATCGCCCAGACGCTCATACACCTCACCCCACATATGTTTCCTTGCCATAGATCACATTCTTGGATTTCTCGTGGAGACCATTCTTGGTCAAAAATCCGTAGGTGTTAGCCTTCGGTATTATTGAAAATGGTCGTTCATGGCTATTTTCGACAAAAATGGGGGTTGTGTGGCCATTTATCATCTACTAGAGGCTCATAAACCTCACCCCACATATGTTTCCTTGCCATAGATCACATTCTTGGATTTCTGGTGGAGACCATTTCTTGGTCTAAAATCCGTAGGTGTTAGCCTTCGGTATTATTGAAAATGGTCGTTCATGGCTATTTTCGACAAAATGGGGGTTGTGTGGCAATTGATCATCGACCAGACGCTCATACACCCATTTTTTATGAAAATAGCCATGAGCGACCTTGAAAATAGCCATGAGCGACCATTTTCAATAATACTAGAGGCTAACACCTACGGATTTTAGACCAAGAAATGGTCTCCACCAGAAATCCAAGAATGTGATCTATGGCAAGGAAACATATGTGGGGTGAGGTGTACGAGCCTCTGGTCGATGATCAATGGCCACACAACCCCCATTTTGCCGAAAATAGCCATGAACGACCATTTTCAATAATACCGAAGGCTAACACGTACGAGTTTTTAACCAAGAAATGGTCTCCACCAGAAATCCAAGAATGTGATCTATGGCAAGGAAACATATGTGGGGTGAGGTGTATGAGCCTCTGGTCGATGATCAATGGCCACACAACCCCCATTTTTGTCGAAAATAGCCATGAACGACCATTTTCAATAATACCGAAGGCTAACACCTACGGATTTTTGACCAAGAAATGGTCTCCACCAGAAATCCAAGAATGTGATCTATGGCAAGGAAACATATGTGTAGTGAGGTGTATGAGCCTCTGGTCGAAGATCAATGGCCACACAACCCCCATTTTTGTCGAAAATAGCCATGAATGACCATTTTCAAAAATACCAAAGGCTAACACATTCGGATTTTTGCCCAAGAAATGGTCTCCACCAGAAATCCAAGAATGAGATCTATGGCAAGGAAACATATGTGGGGTGAGGTGTATGAGCGTCTGGTCGATGATCAATGGCCACACAACCCCCATTTTTGTCGAAAATAGCCATGAACGACCATTTTCAATAATACCGAAGGCTAACACCTACGGATTTTTGACCAAGAAATGGGGGTTGTGTGGCCATTGATCATCGACCAGACGCTCATACACCTCACCCCACATATGTTTCCTTGCCATAGATCACATTCTTGGATTTCTGGTGGAGACCATTTCTTGGTCAAAAATCCGTAGGTGTTAGCCTTCGGTATTATTGTAAATGGTCATTCATGGCTATTTTCGACAAAAATGGGGGTTGTGTGGCCATTGATCATCGACCAGAGGCTCATACACCTCACCCCACATATGTTTCCTTGCCATAGATCACATTCTTGTATTTCTGGTGGAGACCATTTCTTGGTCAAAAATCCGTAGGTCTTAGCCTCTAATATTATTGAAAATGGTCGCTCATGGCTATTTTCATAAAAAAATGGGGGTTGTGTGGCCATTTATGATCGACTAGAGGCTCATAAATCTCACCCCACATATGTTTCCTTGCCATAGATCACATTCTTGGATTTCTGGTGGAGACCATTTCTTGGTCAAAAATCCGTAGGTGTTAGCCTTCGGTATTATTGTAAATGGTCATTCATGGCTATTTTCGGCAAAATGGACCATTTCTTGGTCAAAAATCCGTAGGTGTTAGCCTTCGGTATTATTGAAAATGGTCGTTCATGGCTATTTTCGACAAAAATGGGGGTTGTGTGGCCATTGATCATCGACCAGACGCTCATACACCTCACCCCACATATGTTTCCTTGCCATAGATCACATTCTTGGATTTCTGGTGGAGACCATTTCTTGGTCTAAAATCCGTAGGTGTTAGCCTTTGGTATTATTGAAAATGGTCGCTCATGGCTATTTTCAAGGTAGCTCATGGCTATTTTCATAAAAATGGGGGTTGTGTGGCCATTGATCATACACCAGAGCCTCGTACACCTCACCCCACATATGTTTCCTTGCCATAGGTCACATTCTTGTTTTTCTGGTGGAGACCATTTCTTGGTCAAAAAATCGTAGGTGTTAGCCTTCGGTATTATTGAAAATGGTCGTTCATGGCTATTTTCATAAAAAATGGGGGTTGTGTGGCCATTGATCATCGACCAGACGCTCATACACCTCACCCCACATATGTTTCCTTGCCATAGATCACATTCTTGGATTTCTGGTGGAGACCATTTCTTGGTCAAAAATCCGTAGGTGTTAGCCTTCGGTATTATTGAAAATGGTCGTTCATGGCTATTTTCGACAAAAATGGGGGTTGTGTGGCCATTGATCTTCGACCAGAGGCTCATACACCTCACCCCACATATGTTTCCTTGCCATAGATCACATTCTTGGATTTCTGGTGGAGAACATTTCTTGGTCAAAAATCCGTAGGTGTTAGCCTTCGATATTATTGAAAATGGTCGTTCATGGCTATTTTCGACAAAAATGGGGGTTGTGTAGCCATTGATCATCGACCAGAGGCTCGTACACCTCACAACACATATGTTTCCTTGCCATAGATCACATTCTTGGATTTCAGGTGGAGACCATTTCTTGGTTAAAAACTCGTAGGTGTTAGCCTTCGGTATTATTGAAAATGGTCGTTCATGGCTATTTTCGGCAAAATGGGGGTTCTGTGACCATTGATCATCGACCAGAGGCTCGTACACCTCACCCCACATATGTTTCCTTGCCATAGATCACATTCTTGGATTTCTGGTGGAAACCATTTCTTGGTCAAAAATCCGTAGGTGTTAGACTTTGGTATTTTTGAAAATGGTCGTTCATGGCTATTTTCATAAAAAATGGGGGTTGTGTGGCCATTGATCATCGACCAGAGGCTCATACACCTCACCCCACATATGTTTCCTTGCCATAGATCACATTCTTGGATTTCTGTTGGAGACCATTTCTTTATCAAAAATCCGTACGTGTTAGCCTCTAGTATTATTGAAAATGGTCGCTCATGGCTATTTTCAAGGTCGCTCATGGCTATTTTCATAAAAAATGGGGGTTGTGTGGCCATTGATCATCGACCAGAGGCTCATACACCTCACCCCACATATGTTTCCTTGCCATAGATCACATTCTTGGATTTCTGGTGGAGACCATTTCTTGGTCAAAAATCCGTAGGTGTTAGCCTTCGGTATTATTGAAAATGGTCATTCATGGCTATTTTCGGCAAAATGGGGGTTGTGTGGCCATTGATCATCGACCAGAGGCTCGTACACCTCACCCCACATATGTTTCCTTGCCATAGATCACATTCTTGGATTTCTGGTGGAGACCATTTTTAGTTAAAAATCCGTACGTGTTAGCCTTTGGTATTTTTTAAAATGGTCATTCATGGCTATTTTCGACAAAAATGGGGGTTGTGTGGCCATTGATCATCGACTAGAGGCTCATACACCTCACCCCACATATGTTTCCTTGCCATAGATCACATTCTTGGATTTCTGGTGGAGACCATTTCTTGGTCAAAAATCCGTAGGTGTTAGCCTTCGATATTATTGAGAATGGTCGTTCATGGCTATTTTCGACAAAAATGGGGGTTGTGTGGCCATTGATCATCGACCAGAGGCTCGTACACCTCACTACACATATGTTTCCTTGCCATAGATCACATTCTTGGATTTCTGGTGGAGACCATTTCTTGGTCTAAAATCCGTAGGTGTTAGCCTCTAGTATTATTGAAAATGGTCGCTCATGGCTATTTTCAAGGTCGCTCATGGCTATTTTCATAAAAATGGGGGTTGTGTGGCCATTGATCATACACCAGAGCCTCGTACACCTCACCCCACATATGTTTCCTTGCCATAGGTCACATTCTTGTTTTTCTGGTGGAGACCATTTCTTGGTCAAAAAATCGTAGGTGTTAGCCTTCGGTATTATTGAAAATGGTCGTTCATGGCTATTTTCATAAAAAATGGGGGTTGTGTGGCCATTGATCATCGACCAGACGCTCATACACCTCACCCCACATATGTTTCCTTGCCATAGATCACATTCTTGGATTTCTGGTGGAGACCATTTCTTGGTCAAAAATCCGTAGGTGTTAGCCTTCGGTATTATTGAAAATGGTCGTTCATGGCTATTTTCGACAAAAATGGGGGTTGTGTGGCCATTGATCTTCGACCAGAGGCTCATACACCTCACCCCACATATGTTTCCTTGCCATAGATCACATTCTTGGATTTCTGGTGGAGACCATTTCTTGGTCAAAAATCCGTAGGTGTTAGCCTTCGATATTATTGAGAATGGTCGTTCATGGCTATTTTCGACAAAAATGGGGGTTGTGTGGCCATTGATCATCGACCAGAGGCTCGTACACCTCACTACACATATGTTTCCTTGCCATAGATCACATTCTTGGATTTCTGGTGGAGACCATTTCTTGGTCAAAAATCCGTTGGTGTTAGCCTTCGGTATTATTGAAAATGGTCGTTCATGGCTATTTTCGATAAAAATGGGGGTTGTGTGGCCATTGATCATCGACCAGAGGCTCGTACACCTCACTACACATATGTTTCCTTGCCATAGATCACATTCTTGGATTTCTGGTGGAGAACATTTCTTGGTCAAAAACTCGTACGTGTTAGCCTTCGGTATTATTGAAAATGGTCGTTCATGGCTATTTTCGACAAAAATGGGGGTTGTGTGGCCATTGATCATCGACCAGAGGCTCATACACCTCACCCCACATATGTTTCCTTGCCATAGATCACATTCTTGGATTTCTGGTGGAGACCATTTCTTGGTCAAAAATCCGTAGGTGTTAGCCTTCGGTATTATTGAAAATGGTCGTTCATGGCTATTTTCGACAAAAATGGGGGTTGTGTGGCCATTGATCATCGATCAGACGCTCATACACCTCACCCCACATATGTTTCCTTGCCATAGATCACATTCTTGGATTTCTGGTGGAGACCATTTCTTGGTCTAAAATCCGTAGGTGTTAGCCTCTAGTATTATTGAAAATGGTCACTCATGGCTATTTTCAAGGTCGCTCATGGCTATTTTCATAAAAATGGGGGTGTGTGGCCATTTATCATCGACCAGAGGCTCATACACCTCACCCCACATATGTTTCCTTGCCATAGATTACATTCTTGGATTTCTGGTGGAAACCATTTCTTGGTTAAAAACTCGTACGTGTTAGCCTTCGATATTATTGAAAATGGTCGTTCATGGCTATTTTCGACAAAAATGGGGGTTGTGTGGCCATTGATCATCGACCAGACGCTCATACACCTCACCCCACATATGTTTCCTTGCCATAGATCACATTCTTGGATTTCTGGTGGAGACCATTTCTTGGTCTAAAATCCGTAGGTGTTAGCCTCTAGTATTATTGAAAATGGTCGCTCATGGCTATTTTCAAGGTCGCTCATGGCTATTTTCATAAAAATGGGGGTTGTGTGGCCATTGATCATACACCAGAGCCTCGTACACCTCACCCCACATATGTTTCCTTGCCATAGGTCACATTCTTGTTTTTCTGGTGGAGACCATTTCTTGGTCAAAAAATCGTAGGTGTTAGCCTTCGGTATTATTGAAAATGGTCGTTCATGGCTATTTTCATAAAAAATGGGGGTTGTGTGGCCATTGATCATCGACCAGACGCTCATACACCTCACCCCACATATGTTTCCTTGCCATAGATCACATTCTTGGATTTCTGGTGGAGACCATTTCTTGGTCAAAAATCCGTAGGTGTTAGCCTTCGGTATTATTGAAAATGGTCGTTCATGGCTATTTTCGACAAAAATGGGGGTTGTGTGGCCATTGATCTTCGACCAGAGGCTCATACACCTCACCCCACATATGTTTCCTTGCCATAGATCACATTCTTGGATTTCTGGTGGAGACCATTTCTTGGTCAAAAATCCGTAGGTGTTAGCCTTCGATATTATTGAGAATGGTCGTTCATGGCTATTTTCGACAAAAATGGGGGTTGTGTGGCCATTGATCATCGACCAGAGGCTCGTACACCTCACTACACATATGTTTCCTTGCCATAGATCACATTCTTGGATTTCTGGTGGAGACCATTTCTTGGTCAAAAATCCGTTGGTGTTAGCCTTCGGTATTATTGAAAATGGTCGTTCATGGCTATTTTCGATAAAAATGGGGGTTGTGTGGCCATTGATCATCGACCAGAGGCTCGTACACCTCACTACACATATGTTTCCTTGCCATAGATCACATTCTTGGATTTCTGGTGGAGAACATTTCTTGGTCAAAAACTCGTACGTGTTAGCCTTCGGTATTATTGAAAATGGTCGTTCATGGCTATTTTCGACAAAAATGGGGGTTGTGTGGCCATTGATCATCGACCAGAGGCTCATACACCTCACCCCACATATGTTTCCTTGCCATAGATCACATTCTTGGATTTCTGGTGGAGACCATTTCTTGGTCAAAAATCCGTAGGTGTTAGCCTTCGGTATTATTGAAAATGGTCGTTCATGGCTATTTTCGACAAAAATGGGGGTTGTGTGGCCATTGATCATCGATCAGACGCTCATACACCTCACCCCACATATGTTTCCTTGCCATAGATCACATTCTTGGATTTCTGGTGGAGACCATTTCTTGGTCTAAAATCCGTAGGTGTTAGCCTCTAGTATTATTGAAAATGGTCACTCATGGCTATTTTCAAGGTCGCTCATGGCTATTTTCATAAAAATGGGGGTGTGTGGCCATTTATCATCGACCAGAGGCTCATACACCTCACCCCACATATGTTTCCTTGCCATAGATTACATTCTTGGATTTCTGGTGGAAACCATTTCTTGGTTAAAAACTCGTACGTGTTAGCCTTCGATATTATTGAAAATGGTCGTTCATGGCTATTTTCGACAAAAATGGGGGTTGTGTGGCCATTGATCATCGACCAGACGCTCATACACCTCACCCCACATATGTTTCCTTGCCATAGATCACATTCTTGGATTTCTGGTGGAGACCATTTCTTGGTCTAAAATCCGTAGGTGTTAGCCTCTAGTATTATTGAAAATGGTCGCTCATGGCTATTTTCAAGGTCGCTCATGGCTATTTTCATAAAAATGGGGGTTGTGTGGCCATTGATCATACACCAGAGCCTCGTACACCTCACCCCACATATGTTTCCTTGCCATAGGTCACATTCTTGTTTTTCTGGTGGAGACCATTTCTTGGTCAAAAAATCGTAGGTGTTAGCCTTCGGTATTATTGAAAATGGTCGTTCATGGCTATTTTCATAAAAAATGGGGGTTGTGTGGCCATTGATCATCGACCAGACGCTCATACACCTCACCCCACATATGTTTCCTTGCCATAGATCACATTCTTGGATTTCTGGTGGAGACCATTTCTTGGTCAAAAATCCGTAGGTGTTAGCCTTCGGTATTATTGAAAATGGTCGTTCATGGCTATTTTCGACAAAAATGGGGGTTGTGTGGCCATTGATCTTTGACCAGAGGCTCATACACCTCACCCCACATATGTTTCCTTGCCATAGATCACATTCTTGGATTTCTAGTGGAGACCATTTCTTGGTCAAAAATCCGTAGGTGTTAGCCTTCGATATTATTGAGAATGGTCGTTCATGGCTATTTTCGACAAAAATGGGGGTTGTGTGGCCATTGATCATCGACCAGAGGCTCGTACACCTCACTACACATATGTTTCCTTGCCATAGATCACATTCTTGGATTTCTGGTGGAGACCATTTCTTGGTCAAAAATTCGTAGGTGTTAGCCTTCGGTATTATTGAAAATGGTCGTTCATGGCTATTTTCGATAAAAATGGGGGTTGTGTGGCCATTGATCATCGACCAGAGGCTCGTACACCTCACTACACATATGTTTCCTTGCCATAGATCACATTCTTGGATTTCTGGTGGAGACCATTTCTTGGTCAAAAACTCGTACGTGTTAGCCTTCGGTATTATTGAAAATGGTCGTTCATGGCTATTTTCGACAAAAATGGGGGTTGTGTGGCCATTGATCATCGACCAGAGGCTCATACACCTCACCCCACATATGTTTCCTTGCCATAGATCACATTCTTGGATTTCTGGTGGAGACCATTTCTTGGTCAAAAATCCGTAGGTGTTAGCCTTCGGTATTATTGAAAATGGTCGTTCATGGCTATTTTCGACAAAAATGGGGGTTGTGTGGCCATTAATCATCGACCAGACGCTCATACACCTCACCCCACATATGTTTCCTTGCCATAGATCACATTCTTGGATTTCTGGTGGAGACCATTTCTTGGTCTAAAATCCGTAGGTGTTAGCCTCTAGTATTATTGAAAATGGTCGCTCATGGCTATTTTCAAGGTCGCTCATGGCTATTTTCATAAAAATGGGGGTGTGTGGCCATTTATCATCGACCAGAGACTCATACACCTCACCCCACATATGTTTCCTTGCCATAGATTACATTCTTGGATTTCTGGTGGAAACCATTTCTTGGTTAAAAACTCGTACGTGTTAGCCTTCGATATTATTGAAAATGGTCGTTCATGGCTATTTTCGACAAAAATGGGGGTTGTGTGGCCATTGATCATCGACCAGAGGCTCATACACCTCACCCCACATATGTTTCCTTGCCATAGATCACATTCTTGGATTTATGGTGGAGACCATTTCTTGGTCAAAAATCCGTACGTGTTAGCCTTCAGTGTCATTGAAAATGGTCGTTCATGGCTATTTTCGACAAAAATTAGGGTTGTGTGGCCATTGATCGTCGACCAGAGGCTCATACACCTCACCCCACATATGTTTCCTTGCCATAGATCACAATCTTGGATTTCTGGTGGAGACCATTTCTTGGTCAAAAATCCGTAGGTGTTAGCCTTCGGTATTATTGAAAATGGTCGTTCATGGCTATTTTCGGCAAAATGGGGGTTGTGTGGCCATTGATCATCGACCAGAGGCTCGTACACCTCACCCCACATATGTTTCCTTGCCATAGATCACATTCTTGGATTTCTGGTGGAGACCATTTCTTGGTCAAAAATCCGTACGTGTTAGCCTTTGGTATTTTTGAAAATGGTCATTCATGGCTATTTTCGACAAAAATGGGGGTTGTGTGGCCATTGATCATCGACTAGAGGCTCATACACCTCACCCCACATATGTTTCCTTGCCATAGATCACATTCTTGGATTTCTGGTGGAGACCATTTCTTGGTCAAAAATCCGTAGGTGTTAGCCTTCGATATTATTGAAAATGGTCGTTCATGGCTATTTTCGACAAAAATGGGGGTTGTGTGGCCATTGATCATCGACCAGAGGCTCGGACACCTCACCCCATATATGTTTCCTTTCCATGGTTCATATTCTTGGATTTCTAGTGGATACCATTTCTTGGTCAAAAACTCGTACGTGTTAGCCTTCGGTATTATTGAAAATGGTCGTTCATGGCTATTTTCAGCAAAATGGGGGTTGTGTGGCCATTGATCATCGACTGGAGGCTCATACACCTCACCCCACATATGTTTCCTTGTCGTAGATCACATTCTTGGATTTCTGGTGGAGACCATTTCTTGGTCTAAAATCCGTAGGTGTTAGCCTCTAGTATTATTGAAAATGGTCGCTCATGGCTATTTTCAAGGTCGCTCATGGCTATTTTCATAAAAAATGGGGGTTGTGTGGCCATTTATCATCGACTAGAGGCTCATAAACCTCACCCCACATATCTTTCCTTGCCATAGATTACATTCTTGGATTTCTGGTGGAGACCATTTCTTGGTCAAAAATCCGTAGGTGTTAGCCTTCGGAATTATTGAAAATGGTCATTTATGGCTATTTTCGGCAAAATGGGGGTTGTGTGGAATAGCCATGAGCGACCATTTTCAATAATACTAGAGGCTAACACCTACGGATTTTAGACCAAGAAATGGTCTCCACCAGAAATCCAAGAATGTGATCTATGGCAAGGAAACATATGTGAGGTGAGGTGTATGAGCGTCTGGTCAATGATCAATGGCCACACAACCCCCATTTTTGGAAAATAGCCATGAACGACCATTTTCAATAATACCGAAGGCTAACACCTACGGATTTTTGACCAAGAAATGGTCTCCACCAGAAATCCAAGAATGTGATCTATGGCAAGGAAACATATGTGGGGTGAGGTGTATGAGCGTCTGGTCGATGATCAATGGCCACACAACCCCCATTTTTGTCGAAAATAGCCATGAAAGACCATTTTCAATAATACCGAAGGCTAACACCTACGGATTTTTGACCAAGAAATGGTCTCCACCAGAAATCCAAGAATGTGATCTATGGCAAGGAAACTTATGTGGGGTGAGGTGTATGAGCCTCTGGTCGATGATCAATGGCCACACAACCCCCATTTTTGTCGAAAATAGCCATGAACGACCATTTTCAATAATACCGAAGGCTAACACCTACGGATTTTTGACCAAGAAATGGTCTCCACCAGAAATCCAAGAATGTGATCTATGGCAAGGAAACATATGTGGGGTGAGGTGTATGAGCCTCTGGTCGATGATCAATGGCCACACAACCCCCATTTTTGTCGAAAATAGCCATGAACGACCATTTTCAATAATACCGAAGGCTAACACCTACGGGTTTTTGACCAAGAAATGGTTTCCACCAGAAATCCAAGAATGTGATCTATGGCAAGGAAACATATGTGGGGTGAGGTTTATGAGCCTCTAGTCGATGATAAATGGCCACACAACCCCCATTTTTTATGAAAATAGCCATGAGCGACCTTGAAAATAGCCATGAGCGACCATTTTCAATAATACTAGAGGCTAACACCTACGGATTTTAGACCAAGAAATGGTCTCCACCAGAAATCCAAGAATGTGATCTATGGCAAGGAAACATATGTGGGGTGAGGTGTATGAGCGTCTGGTCGATGATCAATGGCCACACAACCCCCATTTTTGTCGAAAATAGCCATGAACGACCATTTTCAATAATACCGAAGGCTAACACCTACGGATTTTTGACCAAGAAATGGTCTCCACCAGAAATCCAAGAATTTGATCTATGGCAAGGAAACATATGTGGGGTGAGGTGTATGAGCCTCTGGTCGATGATCAATGGCCACACAACCCCCATTTTTGTCGAAAATAGCCATGAACGACCATTTTCAATAATACCGAAGGCTAACACCTACGGATTTTTGACCAAGAAATGGTCTCCACCAGAAATCCAAGAATGTGATCTATGGCAAGGAAACATATGTGAGGTGAGGTGTATGAGCCTCTGGTCGATGATCAATGGCCACACAACCCCCATTTTTGTCGAAAATAGCCATGAACGACCATTTTCAATAATATCGAAGGCTAACACCTACGGATTTTTGACCAAGAAATGGTCTCCACCAGAAATCCAAGAATGTGATCTACGACAAGGAAACATATGTGGGGTGAGGTGTATGAGCCTATGGTCGACGATCAATGGCCACACAACCCCCATTTTGCCGAAAATAGCCATGAATGACCATTTTCAATAATACCGAAGGCTAACACGTACGAGTTTTTAACCAAGAAATGGTTTCCACCAGAAATCCAAGAATGTAATCTATGGCAAGGAAACATATGTGGGGTGAGGTTTATGAGCCTCTAGTCGATGATAAATGGCCACACAACCCCCATTTTTTATGAAAATAGCCATGAGCGACCTTGAAAATAGACATGAGCGACCATTTTCAATAATACTAGAGGCTAACACCTACGGATTTTAGACCAAGAAATGGTCTCCACCAGAAATCCAAGAATGTGATCTATGGCAAGGAAACATATGTGGGGTGAGGTGTATGAGCGTCTGGTCGATGATCAATGGCCACACAACCCCCATTTTTTTATGAAAATAGCCATGAGCGACCATTTTCAATAATATTAGAGGCTAAGACCTACGGATTTTTGACCAAGAAATGGTCTCCACCAGAAATCCAAGAATGTGATCTATGGCAAGGAAACAAATGTGGGGTGAGGTGTATGAGCCTCTGGTCGATGATCAATGGCCACACAACCCCCATTTTTGTCGAAAATAGCCATGAATGACCATTTACAATAATACCGAAGGCTAACACCTATGGATTTTTGACCAAGAAATGGTCACCACCAGAAATCCAAGAATGTGATCTATGGCAAGGAAACATATGTGGGGTGAGGTTTATGAGCCTCTAGTCGATGATAAATGGCCACACAACCCCCATTTTTTATGAAATTAGCCATGAGCGACCTTGAAAATAGCCATGAGCGACCATTTTCAATAATACTAGAGGCTAACACCTACGGATTTTAGACCAAGAAATGGTCTCCACCAGAAATCCAAGAATGTGATCTATGGCAAGGAAACATATGTGGGGTGAGGTGTATGAGCGTCTGGTCGATGATCAATGGCCACACAACCCCCATTTTTGTCGAAAATAGCCATGAACGACCATTTTCAATAATACCGAAGGCTAACACCTACGGATTTTTGACCAAGAAATGGTCTCCACCAGAAATCCAGGAATGTGATCTATGGCAAGGAAACATATGTGGGGTGAGGTGTATGAGCCTCTGGTCGATGATCAATGGCCACACAACCCCCGTTTTTGTCGAAAATAGCCATGAACGACCATTTTCAATAATACCGAAGGCTAACACCTACGGATTTTTGACCAAGAAATGGTCTCCACCAGAAATCCAAGAATGTGATCTATGGCAAGGAAACATATGTGGGGTGAGGTGTATGAGCCTCTGGTCGATGATCAATGGCCACACAACCCCCATTTTTGTCGAAAATAGCCATGAACGACTATTTTCAATAATATCGAAGGCTAACACCTACGGATTTTTGACCAAGAAATGGTCTCCACCAGAAATCCAAGAATGTGATCTACGACAAGAAAACATATGTGGGGTGAGGTGTATGAGCCTATGGTCGACGATCAATGGCCACACAACCCCCATTTTGCCGAAAATAGCCATGAATGACCATTTTCAATAATACCGAAGGCTAACACGTACGAGTTTTTAACCAAGAAATGGTTTCCACCAGAAATCCAAGAATGTAATCTATGGCAAGGAAACATATGTGGGGTGAGGTTTATGAGCCTCTAGTCGATGATAAATGTCCACACAACCCCCATTTTTTATGAAAATAGCCATGAGCGACCTTGAAAATAGCCATGAGCGACCATTTTCAATAATACTAGAGGCTAACACCTACGGATTTTAGACCAAGAAATGGTCTCCACCAGAAATCCAAGAATGTGATCTATGGCAAGGAAACATATGTGGGGTGAGGTGTATGAGCGTCTGGTCGATGATCAATGGCCACACAACCTCCATTTTTTATGAAAATAGCCATGAGCGACCATTTTCAATAATATTAGAGGCTAAGACCTACGGATTTTTGACCAAGAAATGGTCTCCACCAGAAATCCAAGAATGTGATCTATGGCAAGGAAACAAATGTGGGGTGAGGTGTATGAGCCTCTGGTCGATGATCAATGGCCACACAACCCCCATTTTTGTCGAAAATAGCCATGAATGACCATTTACAATAATACAGAAGGCTAACACCTATGGATTTTTGACCAAGAAATGGTCACCACCAGAAATCCAAGAATGTGATCTATGGCAAGGAAACATATGTGGGGTGAGGTTTATGAGCCTCTAGTCGATGATAAATGGCCACACAACCCCCATTTTTTATGAAAATAGCCATGAGCGACCTTGAAAATAGCCATGAGCGACCATTTTCAATAATACTGGAGGCTAACACCTACGGATTTTAGACCAAGAAATGGTCTCCACCAGAAATCCAAGAATGTGATCTATGGCAAGGAAACATATGTGGGGTGAGGTGTATGAGCGTCTGGTCGATGATCAATGGCCACACAACCCCCATTTTTGTCGAAAATAGCCATGAACGACCATTTTCAATAATACCGAAGGCTAACACCTACGGATTTTTGACCAAGAAATGGTCTCCACCAGAAATCCAGGAATGTGATCTATGGCAAGGAAACATATGTGGGGTGAGGTGTATGAGCCTCTGGTCGATGATCAATGGCCACACAACCCCCGTTTTTGTCGAAAATAGCCATGAACGACCATTTTCAATAATACCGAAGGCTAACACCTACGGATTTTTGACCAAGAAATGGTCTCCACCAGAAATCCAAGAATGTGATCTATGGCAAGGAAACATATGTGGGGTGAGGTGTATGAGCCTCTGGTCGATGATCAATGGCCACACAACCCCCATTTTTGTCGAAAATAGCCATGAACGACTATTTTCAATAATATCGAAGGCTAACACCTACGGATTTTTGACCAAGAAATGGTCTCCACCAAAAATCCAAGAATGTGATCTACGACAAGGAAACATATGTGGGGTGAGGTGTATGAGCCTCTAGTCGACGATCAATGGCCACACAACCCCCATTTTGCGGAAAATAGCCATGAATGACCATTTTCAATAATACCGAAGGCTAACACGTACGAGTTTTTAACCAAGAAATGGTTTCCACCAGAAATCCAAGAATGTAATCTATGGCAAGGAAACATATGTGGGGTGAGGTTTATGAGCCTCTAGTCGATGATAAATGGCCACACAACCCCCATTATTTATGAAAATAGCCATGAGCGACCTTGAAAATAGCCATGAGCGACCATTTTCAATAATACTAGAGGCTAACACCTACGGATTTTAGACCAAGAAATGGTCTCCACCAGAAATCCAAGAATGTGATCTATGGCAAGGAAACATATGTGGGGTGAGGTGTATGAGCGTCTGGTCGATGATCAATGGCCACACAACCCCCATTTTTTATGAAAATAGCCATGAGCGACCATTTTCAATAATATTAGAGGCTAAGACCTACAGATTTTTGACCAAGAAATGGTCTCCACCAGAAATCCAAGAATGTGATCTATGGCAAGGAAACATATGTGGGGTGAGGTGTATGAGCCTCTGGTCGATGATCAATGGCCACACAACCCCCATTTTTGTCGAAAATAGCCATGAATGACCATTTACAATAATACCGAAGGCTAACACCTACGGATTTTTGACCAAGAAATGGTCTCCACCAGAAATCCAAGAATGTGATCTATGGCAAGGAAACATATGTGGGGTGAGGTGTATGAGCCTCTGGTCGATGATCAATGGCCACATAACCCCCATTTTTGTCGAAAATAGCCATGAACGACCATTTTCAATAATATCGAAGGCTAACACCTACGGATTTTTGACCAAGAAATGGTCTCCACCAGAAATCCAAGAATGTGATCTACGACAAGGAAACATATGTGGGGTGAGGTGTATGAGCCTCTGGTCGACGATCAATGGCCACACAACCCCCATTTTGCCGAAAATAGCCATGAATGACCATTTTCAATAATACCGAAGGCTAACACGTACGAGTTTTTAACCAAGAAATGGTTTCCACCAGAAATCCAAGAATGTAATCTATGGCAAGGAAACATATGTGGGGTGAGGTTTATGAGCCTCTAGTCGATGATAAATGGCCACACAACCCCCATTTTCTATGAAAATAGCCATGAGCGACCTTGAAAATAGCCATGAGCGACCATTTTCAATAATACTAGAGGCTAACACCTACGGATTTTAGACCAAGAAATGGTCTCCACCAGAAATCCAAGAATGTGATCTATGGCAAGGAAACATATGTGGGGTGAGGTGTATGAGCGTCTGCTCGATGATCAATGGCCACACAACCCCCATTTTTGTCGAAAATAGCCATGAACGACCATTTTCAATAATACTGAAGGCTAACACCTACGGATTTTTGACCAAGAAATGGTCTCCACCAGAAATCCAAGAATGTGATCTATGGCAAGGAAACATATGTGGGGTGAGGTGTATGAGCCTCTAGTCGATGATCAATGGCCACACAACCCCCATTTTTGTCGAAAATAGCCATGAATGACCATTTTCAAAAATACCAAAGGCTAACACGTACGGATTTTTAACCAAGAAATGGTCTCCACCAGAAATCCAAGAATGTGATCTATGGCAAGGAAACATATGTAGGGTGAGGGGTACGAGCCTCTGGTCGATGATCAATGGCCACACAACCCCCATTTTGCCGAAAATAGCCATGAATGACCATTTTCAATAATACCGAAGGCTAACACGTACGAGTTTTTAACCAAGAAATGGTTTCCACCAGAAATCCAAGAATGTAATCTATGGAAAGGAAACATATGTGGGGTGAGGTTTATGAGCCTCTAGTTGATGATAAATGGCCACACAACCCCCATTTTTATGAAAATAGCCATGAGCGACCTTGAAAATAGCCATGAGCGACCATTTTCAATAATACTAGAGGCTAACACCTACGGATTTTAGACCAAGAAATGGTCTCCACCAGAAATCCAAGAATGTGATCTATGGCAAGGAAACATATGTGGGGTGAGGTGTATGAGCGTCTGGTCGATGATCAATGGCCACACAACCCCCATTTTTGTCGAAAATAGCCATGAACGACCATTTTCAACAATACCGAAGGCTAACACCTACGGATTTTTGACCAAGAAATGGTCTCCACCAGAAATCCAAGAATGTGATCTATGGCAAGGAAACATATGTGGGGTGAGGTGTATGAGCCTCTGGTCGATGATCAATGGCCACACAACCCCCATTTTTGTCAAAAATAGCCATGAACGACCATTTTCAATAATACCGAAGGCTAACACCTACGGATTTTTGACCAAGAAATGGTCTCCACCAGAAATCCAAGAATGTGATCTATGGCAAGGAAACATATGTGGGGTGAGGTGTATGAGCCTCTGGTCGATGATCAATGGCCACACAACCCCCATTTTTGTCGAAAATAGCCATGAACGACCATTTTCAATAATATCGAAGGCTAACACCTACGGATTTTTGACCAAGAAATGGTCTCCACCAGAAATCCAAGAATGTGATCTACGACAAGGAAACATATGTGGGGTGAGGTGTATGAGCCTCTGGTCGACGATCAATGGCCACACAACCCCCATTTTGCCGAAAATAGCCATGAATGACCATTTTCAATAATACCGAAGGCTAACACGTACGAGTTTTTAACCAAGAAATGGTTTCCACCAGAAATCCAAGAATGTAATCTATGGCAAGGAAACATATGTGGGGTGAGGTTTATGAGCCTCTAGTCGATGATAAATGGCCACACAACCCCCATTTTTTATGAAAATAGCCATGAGCGACCTTGAAAATAGCCATGAGCGACCATTTTCAATAATACTAGAGGCTAACACCTACGGATTTTAGACCAAGAAATGGTCTCCACCAGAAATCCAAGAATGTGATCTATGGCAAGGAAACATATGTGGGGTGAGGTGTATGAGCGTCTGCTCGATGATCAATGGCCACACAACCCCCATTTTTGTCGAAAATAGCCATGAACGACCATTTTCAATAATACTGAAGGCTAACACCTACGGATTTTTGACCAAGAAATGGTCTCCACCAGAAATCCAAGAATGTGATCTATGGCAAGGAAACATATGTGGGGTGAGGTGTATGAGCCTCTAGTCGATGATCAATGGCCACACAACCCCCATTTTTGTCGAAAATAGCCATGAATGACCATTTTCAAAAATACCAAAGGCTAACACGTACGGATTTTTAACCAAGAAATGGTCTCCACCAGAAATCCAAGAATGTGATCTATGGCAAGGAAACATATGTAGGGTGAGGGGTACGAGCCTCTGGTCGATGATCAATGGCCACACAACCCCCATTTTGCCGAAAATAGCCATGAATGACCATTTTCAATAATACCGAAGGCTAACACGTACGAGTTTTTAACCAAGAAATGGTTTCCACCAGAAATCCAAGAATGTAATCTATGGAAAGGAAACATATGTGGGGTGAGGTTTATGAGCCTCTAGTTGATGATAAATGGCCACACAACCCCCATTTTTATGAAAATAGCCATGAGCGACCTTGAAAATAGCCATGAGCGACCATTTTCAATAATACTAGAGGCTAACACCTACGGATTTTAGACCAAGAAATGGTCTCCACCAGAAATCCAAGAATGTGATCTATGGCAAGGAAACATATGTGGGGTGAGGTGTATGAGCGTCTGGTTGATGATCAATGGCCACACAACCCCCATTTTTGTCGAAAATAGCCATGAACGACCATTTTCAACAATACCGAAGGCTAACACCTACGGATTTTTGACCAAGAAATGGTCTCCACCAGAAATCCAAGAATGTGATCTATGGCAAGGAAACATATGTGGGGTGAGGTGTATGAGCCTCTGGTCGATGATCAATGGCCACACAACCCCCATTTTTGTCAAAAATAGCCATGAACGACCATTTTCAATAATACCGAAGGCTAACACCTACGGATTTTTGACCAAGAAATGGTCTCCACCAGAAATCCAAGAATGTGATCTATGGCAAGGAAACATATGTGGGGTGAGGTGTATGAGCCTCTGGTCGATGATCAATGGCCACACAACCCCCATTTTTGTCGAAAATAGCCATGAACGACCATTTTCAATAATATCGAAGGCTAACACCTACGGATTTTTGACCAAGAAATGGTCTCCACCAGAAATCCAAGAATGTGATCTACAACAAGGAAATATATGTGGGGTGAGGTGTATGAGCCTCTGGTCGACGATCAATGGCCACACAACCCCCATTTTGCCGAAAATAGCCATGAATGACCATTTTCAATAATACCGAAGGCTAACACGTATGAGTTTTTAACCAAGAAATGGTTTCCACCAGAAATCCAAGAATGTAATCTATGGCAAGGAAACATATGTGGGGTGACGTTTATGAGCCTCTAGTCGATGATAAATGGCCACACAACCCCCATTTTTTATGAAAATAGCAATGAGCGACCTTGAAAATAGCCATGAGCGACCATTTTCAATAATACTAGAGGCTAACACCTACGGATTTTAGACCAAGAAATGGTCTCCACCAGAAATCCAAGAATGTGATCTATGGCAAGGAAACATATGTGGGGTGAGGTGTATGAGCGTCTGGTCGATGATCAATGGCCACACAACCCCCATTTTTGTCGAAAATAGCCATGAACGACCATTTTCAATAATACCGAAGGCTAACACCTACGGATTTTTGACCAAGAAATGGTCTCCACCAGAAATCCAAGAATGTGATCTATGGCAAGGAAACATATGTGGGGTGAGGTGTATGAGCCTCTGGTCGATGATCAATGGCCACAGAACCCCCATTTTGCCGAAAATAGCCATGAACGACCATTTTCAATAATACCGAAGGCTAACATGTACGAGTTTTTGACCAAGAAATGGTCTCCACCAGAAATCGAAGAATGTGATCTATGGCAAGGAAACATATGTGGGGTGAGGTGTATGAGCCTCTAGTCGACGATCAATGGCCACACAACCCCCATTTTGCCGAAAATAGCCATGAATGACCATTTTCAATAATATCGAAGGCTAACACCTACGGATTTTTGACCAAGAAATGGTCTCCACCAGAAATCCAAGAATGTGATCTATGGCAAGGAAACATATGTGGGGTGAGGTGTATGAGCGTCTGGTGGATGATCAATGGCCACACAACCCCCATTTTTGTTGAAAATAGCCATGAACGACCATTTTCAATAATACCGAAGGCTAACACCTACGGATTTTTGACCAAGAAATGGTCTCCACCAGAAATCCAAGAATGTGATCTATGGCAAGGAAACATATGTGGGGTGAGGTGTACGAGCCTCTGGTCGATGATCAATGGCCACAGAACCCCCATTTTGCCGAAAATAGCCATGAACGACCATTTTCAATAATACCGAAGGCTAACACGTACGAGTTTTTGACCAAGAAATGGTCTCCACCAGAAATCCAAGAATGTGATCTATGGCAAGGAAACATATGTGGGGTGAGGTGTATGAGCCTCTAGTCGATGATCAATGGCCACACAACCCCCATTTTGCCGAAAATAGCCATGAATGACCATTTTCAATAATATCGAAGGCTAACACCTACGGATTTTTGACCAAGAAATGGTCTCCACCAGAAATCCAAGAATATGATCTACGACAAGGAAACATATGTGGGGTGAGGTGTATGAGCCTCTAGTCGACGATCAATGGCCACACAACCCCCATTTTGCCGAAAATAGACATGAATGACCATTTTCAATAATATCGAAGGCTAACACCTACGGATTTTTGACCAAGAAAGGTCTCCACCAGAAATCCAAGAATATGATCTACGACAAGGAAACATATGTGGGGTGAGGTGTATGAGCCTCTAGTCAACGATCAATGGCCACACAACCCCCATTTTTGTCGAAAATAGCCATGAACGACCATTTTCAATAATACCGAAGGCTAACACCTACAGATTTTTGACCAAGAAATGGTCTCCACCAGAAATCCAAGAATGTGATCTATGGCAAGGAAACATATGTGGGGTGAGGTGTATGAGCCTCTGGTCAATGATCAATGGCCACAGAACCCCCATTTTGCCGAAAATAGCCATGAACGACCATTTTCAATAATACCGAAGGCTAACACGTACGAGTTTTTGACCAAGAAATGGTCTCCACCAGAAATCGAAGAATGTGACCTATGGCCAGGAAACATATGTGGGGTGAGGTGTATGAGCCTCTAGTCGACGATCAATGGCCACACAACCCCCATTTTGCCGAAAATAGCCATGAATGACCATTTTCAATAATATCGAAGGCTAACACCTACGGATTTTTGACCAAGAAATGGTCTCCACCAGAAATCCAAGAATGTGATCTATGTCAAGGAAACATATGTGGGGTGAGGTGTATGAGCGTCTGGTCGATGATCAATGGCCACACAACCCCCATTTTTGTCGAAAATAGCCATGAACGACCATTTTCAATAATACCGAAGGCTAACACCTACGGATTTTTGACCAAGAAATGGTCTCCACCCGAAATCCAAGAATGTGATCTATGGCAAGGAAACATATGTGGGGTGAGGTGTACGAGCCTCTGGTCGATGATCAATGGCCACAGAACCCCCATTTTGCCGAAAATAGCCATGAACGACCATTTTCAATAATACCGAAGGCTAACACGTACGAGTTTTTGACCAAGAAATGGTCTCCACCAGAAATCCAAGAATGTGATCTATGGCAAGGAAACATATGTGGGGTGAGGTGTATGAGCCTCTAGTCGACGATCAATGGCCACACAACCCCCATTTTGCCGAAAATAGACATGAATGACTATTTTCAATAATATCGAAGGCTAACACCTACGTATTTTTGACCAAGAAATGGTCTCCACCAGAAATCCAAGAATGTGATCTACGACAAGGAAACATATGTGGGGTGAGGTGTATGAGCCTCTGGTCGACGATCAATGGCCAGACAACCCCCATTTTGCCGAAAATAGCCATGAATGACCATTTTCAATAATACCGAAGGCTAACACGTACAAGTTTTTTACCAAGAAATGGTTTCCACCAGAAATCCAAGAATGTAATCTATGGCAAGGAAACATATGTGGGGTGAGGTTTATGAGCCTCTAGTCGATGATAAATGGCCACACAACCCCCATTTTTTATGAAAATAGCCATGAGCGACCTTGAAAATAGCCATGAGCGACCATTTTCAATAATATTAGAGGCTAACACATACGGATTTTAGACCAAGAAATGGTCTCCACCAGAAATCCAAGAATGTGATCTATGGCAAGGAAACATATGTGGGGTGAGGTGTATGAGCGTCTGGTCGATGATCAATGGCCACACAACCCCCATTTTGCTGAAAATAGCCATGAATGACCATTTTCAATAATACCGAAGGCTAACACGTACGAGTTTTTAACCAAGAAATGGTTTCCACCAGAAATCCAAGAATGTAATCTATGGCAAGGAAACATATGTGGGGTGAGGTTTATGAGCCTCTAGTCGATGATAAATGGCCACACAACCCCCATTTTTTATGAAAATAGCCATGAGCGACCTTGAAAATAGCCATGAGCGACCATTTTCAATAATACTAGAGGCTAACACCTACGGATTTTAGACCAAGAAATGGTCTCCACCAGAAACCCAAGAATGTGATCTATGGCAAGGAAACATATGTGGGGTGAGGTGTATGAGCGTCTGGTCGATGATCAATGGCCACACAACCCCCATTTTTGTCGAAAATAGCCATGAACGACCGTTTTCAATAATACCGAAGGCTAACACCTACGGATTTTTGACCAAGAAATGGTCTCCACCAGAAATCCAAGAATGTGATCTATGGCAAGGAAACATATGTGGGGTGAGGTGTATGAGCGTCTGGTCGATGATCAATGGCCACACAACCCCCATTTTTGTCGAAAATAGCCATGAACCACCATTTTCAATAATACCGAAGGCTAACACCTACGGATTTTTGACCAAGAAATGGTCTCCACCAGAAATCCAAGAATGTGATCTATGGCAAGGAAACATATGTGGGGTGAGGTGTATGAGCGTCTGGTCGATGATCAATGGCCACACAACCCCCATTTTTGTCGAAAATAGCCATGAACGACCATTTTCAATAATACCGAAGGCTAACACGTACGGATTTTTAACCAAGAAATGGTCTCCACCAGAAATCCAAGAATGTGATCTATGGCAAGGAAACATATGTAGGGTGAGGTGTATGAGCCTCTGGTCGATGATCAATTGCCACACAACCCCCATTTTTGTCGAAAATAGCCATGAATGACCATTCAAGAATGTGATCTATGGCAAGGAAACATATGTGGGGTGAGGTGTATGAGCGTCTGGTCGATGATCAATGGCCACACAACCCCCATTTTTGTCGAAAATAGCCATGAACGACCATTTACAATAATACCGAAGGCTAACACGTACGGATTTTTAACCAAGAAATGGTCATTCATGGCTATTTTTGACAAAAATGGGGGTTGTGTGGCCATTGATCATCGACCAGAGGCTCATACACCTCACCCCACATATGTTTCCTTGCCATAGATCACATTCTTGGATTTCTGGTGGAGACCATTTCTTGGTCAAAAATCCGTAGGTCTTAGCCTCTAATATTACTGAAAATGGTCGCTCATGGCTATTTTCATAAAAAAATGGGGGTTGTGTGGCCATTTATCATCGACTAGAGGCTCATAAATCTCACCCCACATATGTTTCCTTGCCATAGATCACATTCTTGGATTTCTGGTGGAGACCATTTCTTGGTCAAAAATCCGTAGGTGTTAGCCTTCGGTATTATTGAAAATAGTCGTTCATGGCTATTTTCGGCAAAATGGGGGTTGTGTGGCCATTGATCATCGACCAGAGGCTCATAAACCTCACCCCACATATGTTTCCTTGCCATAGATCACATTCTTGGATTTCTGGTGGAGACCATTTCTTGGTTAAAAATCCGTACGTGTTAGCCTTTGGTATTTTTGAAAATGGTCATTCATGGCTATTTTCGGCAAAAATGGGGGTTGTGTGGCCATTGATCGTCGACCAGAGGCTCATACACCTCACCCCACATATGTTTCCTTGCCATAGATCACATTCTTGGATTTCTGGTGGAGACCATTTCTTGGTCAAAAATCCGTAGGTGTTAGCCTTCGGTATTATTGTAAATGGTCATTCATGGCTATTTTCGACAAAAATGGGGGTTGTGTGGCCATTGATCATCGACCAGAGGCTCATACACCTCACCCCACATATGTTTCCTTGCCATAGATCACATTCTTGGATTTCTGGTGGAGACCATTTCTTGGTTAAAAATCCGTACGTGTTAGCCTTTGGTATTTTTGAAAATGGTCGTTCATGGCTTGGTCGATGATCAATGGCCACACAACCCCCATTTTTTATGAAAATAGCCATGAGCGACCATTTTCAATAATACTAGAGGCTAAGACCTATGGATTTTTGACCAAGAAATGGTCTCCACCAGAAATCCAAGAATGTGATCTATGGCAAGGAAACATATGTGGGGTGAGGTGTATGAGCCTCTGGTCGATGATCAATGGCCACACAACCCCCATTTTTGTCGAAAATAGCCATGAACGACCATTTTCAATGACACTGAAGGCTAACACCTACGGATTTTTGACCAAGAAATGGTCTCCACCATAAATCCAAGAATGTGATCTATGGCAAGGAAACATATGTGTAGTGAGGTGTATGAGCCTCTGGTCGAAGATTAATGGCCACACAACCACCATTTTTGTCGAAAATAGCCATGAATGACCATTTTCAAAAATACCAAAGGCTAACACATTCGGATTTTTGCCCAAGAAATGGTCTCCACCAGAAATCCAAGAATGTGATCTATGGCAAGGAAACATATGTGGGGTGAGGTGTATGAGCCTCTGGTCGACGATCAATGGCCACACAACCCCCATTTTTGTCGAAAATAGCCATGAACGACCATTTTCAATAATACCGAAGGCTAACACCTACGGATTTTTGACCAAGAAATGGTCTCCACCAGAAATCCAAGAATGTGATCTATGGCAAGGAAACATATGTGGGGTGAGGTGTATGAGCGTCTGGTCGATGATCAATGGCCACACAACCCCCATTTTGTCGAAAATAGCCATGAACGACCATTTTCAATAATATCGAAGGCTAACACGTACGAGTTTTTAACCAAGAAATGGTCTCCACCAGAAATCCAAGAATGTGATCTATGTCAAGGAAACATATGTGGGGTGAGGTGTATGAGCCTCTGGTCGACGATCAATGGCCACACAACCCTAATTTTTGTCGAAAATAGCCATGAACGACCATTTTCAAAAATACCAAAGGCTAACACGTACGGATTTTTGACCAAGAAATGGTCTCCACCAGAAATCCAAGAATGTGATCTATGGCAAGGAAACATATGTGTAGTGAGGTGTACGAGCCTCTGGTCGATGATCAATGGCCACACAACCCCCATTTTGCCGAAAATAGCCATGAGCGACCATTTTCAATAATATTAGAGTCTAAGACCTACGGATTTTTGACCAAGAAATGGTCTCCACCAGAAATCCAAGAATGTGATCTATGGCAAGGAAACATATGTGGGGTGAGGTGTATGAGCCTCTGGTCGACGATCAATGGCCACACAACCTCCATTTTGCCGAAAATAGCCATGAATGACCATTTTCAATAATACCGAAGGCTAACACGTACGAGTTTTTAACCAAGAAATGGTCTCCACCAGAAATCCAAGAATGTAATCTATGGCAAGGAAACATATGTGTAGTGAGGTGTATGAGCCTCTGGTCGATGATCAATGGCCACACAACCCCCATTTAGCCTTCGATATTATTGAAAATGGTCGTTCATGGCTATTTTCGACAAAAATGGGGGTTGAGTGGCCATTGATCATCGACCAGACGCTCATACACCTCACCCCACATATGTTTCCTTGCCATAGATTACATTCTTGGATTTCTGGTGGAGACCATTTCTTCGTTAAAAACTCGTACGTGATAGCCTCTAATATTATTGAAAATGGTCGTTCATGGCTATTTTCGACAAAAATGTGGGTTGTGTGGCCATTGATCATCGACCAGAGGCTCGTACACTTCACCCCACATATGTTTTCTTGCCATAGATCACATTCTTGGATTTCTGGTGGAGACCATTTCTTGGTTAAAAATCCGTAGGTCTTAGCCTCTAATATTATTGAAAATGGTCGCTCATGCACTACAGGAAACGCCTAAATTTTCGTAGGCCGATATATTTTCGTCGGCCGGCCCACGAAAATAGAAGGTTATTTTCGTCGGCCTTCGTGACCGACGAAAATTCGGCCTAATTTCGTGGGTCAGGCTGTATGTTCGTCGGTTTGCCGACGAATTTACGAACCTTTATTTTCGTCGGCCTCTAAACCGACGAAGATTTTCCGTATTTTCGTCGGTTTCCTATCGGCCGACGAACATACGTTATTTTTTTCGTCGGTTCCAGCCCAGCCGACGAAAATAAACTTTTAACGGGCAACTATTTTCGTCGGCTTCAAGGAGGCCGACGAAAATACAGGCCGTTATCTTCCATCCCGACCTTCTCTCTCTCGTCTCTCACGCGTCCTCTCTGTCTCTCACGCATTCCGCCGCCGCCGCCGCCGCTTCAGCCGCGCCGCGCAACCGCCGCCGTGCCGCGCGCCCGCCCGCAGCCGCGCGCCCGCCCGCACCCGCCCGCAGCCGTGCGCCCGCCCGCAGCTGCGCGCAAACACCACCGCGCCGCGGCCCGCCCGCCGCTCGCCCGCCACCGCGCGCCCGCCACGCGGCGCCCGCCACCGCGCGCAACCGCCGTCGCGCTGCGCACTTCGGAGTTGTGCCGCTGTCGGCTACGAAGAAGGAGCTCCCGCTCCCACCCGCACACCATAGCAAGGTATGTCCAATCCCTTCCACCGTGCTGTTGTTATTACTGCCTGGTGGGATGTAGGGGACTTTGAACAGGTATACAAAATGACATATGTTCGATGCAAATGCACGCTTATCAGGCATTTGCAAGCACGTATGTGCATTTGCAAGCACGTATGTGCTTTTCTGTGTTGGAAATTATCAGGCATTTGCAAGCACGTATGTGCACAGATGTACACACACATAATGCTATATGATACACAGTAGACCTAGCACCATGGCAATCATCATTAACAGGTTGGCCTTGACAAAACAAGGAGCCTGATGCCCTTATCAACTGTACTAGTTTATTTCCCTTCTCGGGGACAGTTCTTTAGTGTTCCCCAGATATGTATTTTTGCAGATTAATCTCTAGCTTGCATTGCAGCTCTAATAACTACTCTAGGAGTATAATAAGACCACTAGCGTGTGACATAATGCATAATCAGGGTTTAGAATAACGAGTAATGTATTCTGTGTTGGCAACCATCGTGTTGTTGTTTTTTGCAGGTTTTAGAAACATCACTTTATAGTGGAGGTGCTGCCGATTTTTTTATTAACAATAGTAATTTTTGTACATAGGTGTTCTTTCGACTTGACCTTCTCCATCGTGTTAGCTGGACTCGTACATTATTCTCAGGTATACATTGTTTTCGTAATTTCGGTTAATGTGTCATTTATTATTTACTATATAGTTATTAGTCACTCGTTCGGAGGGTGATCGGAGGGTGATGTCTTTTGTTTAATCTCCGAGATATTTTTTAATGTTTAGAGTTCAGTTTTAATCGTTAACCGTAGCGAACCGTATGCGTCACCCGTTCGGGAACGGCAAACGTCACATTGGCTTGTGAGGTTCGCCGTTCCGGAATTGTCCACGTATTTTGGACAGCCTGAGAGTATTAATCAATTAAGCTATGTATTCCAATTTCCACGTATTTTGGACAGCCTGAGAGTATTTTGAACGGCAAAAGTCATCGGATGCGGATGACTTTTGATTAGTATGTTTCTTTTAGTTAATCAATTAAGCTATGTATTCCAATTTCCACATTATTAATTTTCATATTATTTGTTTCATATACTGTGGTTTGACATTAATTTATCTACAGTTGAACATGTTCAGGCATAGGAGATCGAGGAGGAGTGGGGGCAGCGCGGCCAGCGAGGACAGCTCGGGTAGTGGGCTTTTTCAGGGCACCTCACAGAGCCGACAGAGGCAGCAGCAACTTCTCGACTGTCTAGACGAAGTGCAGGGTGAGGAGGGTGAGCAGGAGACTCCTCAGCAGGATGCTTATGTGCAGGGTGAGGAGGGTGAGCAGGATGACGAGGGTGAGCAGGATGAGGAGGTTGACCCAATGGGGGCAGGCAGCGCGGGCGACGCGTCAGATGGTTCTACGTCCTTCAGGTATTATTATGCATATTAGTTTAATTGATATTAGTTTCTAATCATTCCATCATATTGAATTTACTTGTATACTTAGGTATAAGAAGAGCAATGCGCTTGGTCCGAGACCTGCCGAGAGGAGGCTCATCCGGCCGCATGGAGAATGGTGGGGCTTATTTCTGTTGTGTTAATTTTTTAATGTGAACGTGATTGCACTAGTTTACTTGTTTTATTAATTTTTGTAGGTCATGGGAAGACTTGACTTGGGACGGTACAGGCAGACGTCCCAAGGTGAACGCGGTGTTGGGTAGCCTCTGTCGCTTCTACTACCCTGGCATGGTGGAGCTCAATGGCGAGAGGTTCGCGGCTATGCAGTGGGCTGACTGGGGTCTAAAGGACTATGTCGAGCCAGGGGAGTCAGGGGAAAGCAGTAGCGGAGGGGGAAGTTCGGAAAAAAAACGAAGGACTTGTCAGGTGGCTGTGTGGGACGAGTTCTGGGTGAGTTTACTTTCGTATATAAGCAATTCATTGAATTATTGCTTCTCCTAATCTTACTTTAACTTAACTTCTCCATTGATATGTAGGGGAGGTTCCAATTGCCGGATGACATCGAGGAGGATCAGGCTCAGTGGACACGTGTGAAGAGGCACTTTCGGAAGTGCGCTGATAAGATAATCAAGGATGCCATGTACAATGCTCGCATCGCGGCCGTCAACTACTACTACAAGAAGATAAAGGGTCAGAAAATGAGCAAAGCATTAGGGGCCAATGAGATCTACCTCACAGAGGAGCAGTACCTGGAGAGCGTTGTGGATTGGCTGTCGAAGGACATGGAAGCCTGGAGGTGGTTGGCTAAGAGATGGGCGTCGCCTGAGTGGATTGCAGAGTCCAACAAGCACCGTGCCAACCGTGGCACTGAAGGACCGGGGCACAGGTACGGCGCCGATGGACACCTTGGTACCGCACGCCGCATGGTAAGTATATAAATCAAACTTGTATGTTACATCTATGAAAATTATATGGTTTAACTCTTGTTTTTCATGCAGGAAGCTGAAAGTGGAGTTTCTCCAAGTTTTATGGAGGTTTACGTCCGTGGTCACCGTGGCCCTGATCCGGCGAACCCTGATGTGCTATGCAGTGAGGCGGCAAGGGAGAAAATGGTAAACAAGTTTGTATTTACGAATTAAATTGCATGTTTTGTGTTTAACTCCAACTCTAACTTTCTTTGCAGAATGCATATGGGGAGGAAATGACTCAACGCCATGGGCCTGACTTCGACTGGATGCATTCAGACTTAGATGCCTCGGCGTTGTACCACAGTGGTGGGGGTAGAAAGCATGGCAGGTGAGGTGTTTGTGTTTGATTCGACGATTTCATTAACAAGAATGTGTCCACTTAATGGCTCAACTATGTGTATCATGCAGGTTTGCCTTTGGCACCGGCATTGTGGAATATAACAGGACAATAGGTCAAGGGAAGGCATCGTCTTCGGGAGGGAGTTCTCGCTCCTCCAGGTCTGCTCGAGAGGCTCAGCTGGAGGAGGAGACTCGGGCAGCACAGGAGCAGGCTCGAGCAGCACAGGAGCAGGCTCGAGCAGCGCAGGAGCAGGTTGGACAGCTGACGCAATATATGGCTTCTTATTTTCAGGTAATCCGTCTATCTCATCACGTGTCGTCGTTGAATTCAAAGTATAATGTTGTGATTCTAACGTTGCATCCATTTGCAGGAAATGACTAATCGACTCGGCCCTGATATGAACTTGCCCGCTTTTCGCCCTCCCCAGGTAACACTATCTGAACACTTCAATTCCATAGCAACTCTTTTTTTATTATCCAAAATGGCTCGCAGACACAAGGATGGGGACAGTGGCCAGGACAAGCTCCAGCGTCGCAGCCACAGTGGACCGGTGTTGGGTGGACGCAGCCACCTCCAGGCACTTGGACGCCTCCACCCCAAGGATCGCAGCCAGTCCCGGGATGGGTGCCACCGGTCTCGCAGCCACCGGCGGGCTCGCAGCCACCGGCGGGCTCTCAGCCATTTCAAGCGTGGATGGCACCGCCACCGATGGGGTGGGTGCCACCACCTATGGGGTGGCCAGCACAACAGTACCCGTGGATGCATGGACAACCTCCTCCTCACCATGGATCACAGGTGACGTTCCATGTTTAGTTTTATGCAAATATTGACCAAACACAGCAATGTATATGTATACAGCCTTATTTGAATGATTGATGAATTGCAGGGTTCAGCGTCACATGCTCATGGATCAGAGGGTGGTGTCAACGTCCAAGACTTCCTCGTCCATGGTGCTGGAGGGAGTGGCCACCTTCCTGGTGGCGGAGGAGGGAGTGGCCAAAACTCCCACAGCCCACCGGAGTGATCATTGAGGAGTGAGTAGCGAGTAGTTAGTAGCTTATGGACTTATGGACTCTAGACTTATGGACTAGAGTTTTGTGAATTGTGTATTTGAATGGACAATGGACTTTTGGACTTATGGATACTCTGTGAATGTGTCTAGACTTATGGACTCTAGACTTATGTATATGTGAATGTGTTTTGTGAATTATGTATTAGGCTTGTGAATCTGTATATGTGAATTGTGATATTGTGTATATTGCTGTGAATTATTAATAGGTGCAGAAAAATCTGTTTTGGGGGGGAACCATCAATTTTCGTCGGCCTAGATGGTGGCCGACGAAAATATGTTCCCAGGCTATTTTCGTCGGCCACCATCCAGGCCGACGAAAATATGTTCCAGGGTATTTTCGTCGGCCACCACCTATGCCGACGAAAATACCCTGAGCTATTTTCGTCGGCCACCTAGGCCGACGAAAATAAATGGTCGCCTCACTATTTTCGTCGGTTTGCTCAATGCCGACGAAAATAGGTGATTTTCGTCGGTACCGACGAAAATAGATGCCTATTTTCGTCGAAATTATTTTCGGCGGCTATTTTCGTCGGCCTGCCGACGAAAATACTGTATTTTCGTCGGTTTAGGCCTATTTTCGTGGGTTTTTGGCCCACGAAAATTTAGGCGTTTCCTGTAGTGATGGCTATTTTCATAAAAAAATGGGGGTTGTGTGGCCTTTTATCATCGACTAGAGGCTCATAAATCTCACCCCACATATGTTTCCTTGCCATAGATCACATTCTTGGATTTTTGGTGGAGACCATTTCTTGGTCAAAAACTCGTACGTGTTAGCCTTCGGTATTATTGAAAATGGTCGTTCATGGCTATTTTCGGCAAAATGGGGGTTGTGTGGCAATTGATCATCGACCAGAGGCTCATACACCTCACCCCACATATGTTTCCTTGCCATAGATTACATTCTTGGATTTCTGGTGGAGACCATTTCTTGGTCAAAAATCCGTAGGTGTTAGCCTTCGATATTATTGAAAATGGTCGTTCATGGCTATTTTCGACAAAAATGGGGGTTGTGTGGCCATTGATCATCGACCAGAGGCTCATACACCTCACCCCACATATGTTTCCTTGCCATAGATCATATTCTTGTATTTCTGGTGGAGACCATTTCTTGGGCAAAAATCCGAATGTGTTAGCCTTTGGTATTTTTGAAAATGGTCATTCATGGCTATTTTCGACAAAAATGGGGGTTGTGTGGCCATTGATCTTCGACCAGAGGCTCATACACCTCACTACACATATGTTTCCTTGCCATAGATCACATTCTTGGATTTATGGTGGAGACCATTTCTTGGTCAAAAATCCGTAGGTGTTAGCCTTCAGTGTCATTGAAAATGGTCGTTCATGGCTATTTTCGACAAAAAATAGGGTTGTGTGGCCATTGATCGTCGACCAGAGGCTCATACACCTCACCCCACATATGTTTCCTTGCCATAGATCACATTCTTGGATTTCTGGTGGAGACCATTTCTTGGTCAAAACCTCACCCCACATATGTTTCCTTGCCATAGATTACATTCTTGGATTTCTGGTGGAGACCATTTCTTGGTTAAAAACTCGTACGTGTTAGCCTTCGGTATTATTGAAAATGGTCATTCATGGCTATTTTCGGCAAAATGGGGGTTGTGTGGCCATCGATCGTCGACCAGAGGCTCATACACCTCACCCCACATATGTTTCCTTGCCATAGATCACATTCTTGGATTTCTGGTGGAGACCATTTCTTGGTCAAAACCTCAGCCCACATATGTTTCCTTGCCATAGATTACATTCTTGGATTTCTGGTGGAGACCATTTCTTGGTTAAAAACTCGTACGTGTTAGCCTTCGGTATTATTGAAAATGGTCATTCATGGCTATTTTCGGCAAAATGGGGGTTGTGTGGCCATTGATCGTCGACCAGAGGCTCATACACCTCACCCCACATATGTTTCCTTGCCATAGATCACATTCTTGGATTTCTGGTGGAGACCATTTCTTGGTCAAAAATCCGTAGGTGTTAGCCTTCGATATTATTGAAAATGGTCGTTCATGGCTATTTTCGACAAAAATGGGGGTTGTGTGGCCATTGATCATTGACCAGAGGCTCATACACCTCACCCCACATATGTTTCCTTGCCATAGATCACATTCTTGGATTTCTAGTGGAGACCATTTCTTGGTCAAAAATCCGTAGGTGTTAGCCTTCGGTATTATTGTAAATGGTCATTCATGGCTATTTTCGACAAAAATGGGGGTTGTGTGGCCATTGATCATCGACCAGAGGCTCATACACCTCACCCCACATATGTTTCCTTGCCATAGATCACATTCTTGGATTTCTGGTGGAGACCATTTCTTGGTCAAAAATCCGTAGGTCTTAGCCTCTAGTATTATTGAAAATGGTCGCTCATGGCTATTTTCATAAAAAAAGGGGGTTGTGTGGCCATTGATCATCGACTAGAGGCTCATACACCTCACCCCACATATGTTTCCTTGCCGTAGATCACATTCTTGGATTTTTGGTGGAGACCATTTCTTGGTCAAAAATCCGTAGGTGTTAGCCTTCGGTATTATTGAAAATGGTCGTTCATGGCTATTTTCGGCAAAATGGGGGTTGTGTGGCCATTGATCATCGACCAGAGGCTCATACACCTCACCCCACATATGTTTCCTTGCCATAAATCACATTCTTGGATTTCTGGTGCAGACCATTTCTTGGTAAAAAATCCGTAGGTCTTAGCCTCTAATATTATTGAAAATGGTCGCTCATGGCTATTTTCATAAAAAAAATGGGGGTTGTGTGGCCATTTATCATCGACTAGAGGCTCATAAATCTCACCCCACATATGTTTCCTTGCCATAGATCACATTCTTGGATTTTTGGTGGAGACCATTTCTTGGTCAAAAACTCGTACGTGTTAGCCTTCGGTATTATTGAAAATGGTCGTTCATGGCTATTTTCGGCAAAATGGGGGTTGTGTGGCAATTGATCATCGACTAGAGGCTCATACACATCACCCCACATATGTTTCCTTGCCATAGATTACATTCTTGGATTTCTGGTGGAGACCATTTCTTGGTCAAAAATCCGTAGGTGTTAGCCTTCGATATTATTGAAAATGGTCGTTCATGGCTATTTTCGACAAAAATGGGGGTTGTGTGGCCATTGATCATCGACCAGAGGCTCATACACCTCACCCCACATATGTTTCCTTGCCATAGATCACATTCTTGGATTTCTGGTGGAGACCATTTCTTGGGCAAAAATCTGAATGTGTTAGCCTTTGGTATTTTTGAAAATGGTCATTCATGGCTATTTTCGACAAAAATGGGGGTTGTGTGGCCATTGATCTTCGACCAGAGGCTCATACACCTCACTACACATATGTTTCCTTGCCATAGATCACATTCTTGGATTTATGGTGGAGACCATTTCTTGGTGAAAAATCCGTAGGTGTTAGCCTTCAGTGTCATTAAAAATGGTCGTTCATGGCTATTTTCGACAAAAATTAGGGTTGTGTGGCCATTGATCATCGACCAGAGGCTCATACACCTCACCCCACATATGTTTCCTTGCCATAGATCACATTCTTGGATTTCTGGTGGAGACCATTTCTTGGTCAAAACCTCACCCCACATATGTTTCCTTGCCATAGATTACATTCTTGGATTTCTGGTGGAGACCATTTCTTGGTTAAAAACTCGTACGTGTTAGCCTTCGGTATTATTGAAAATGGTCATTCATGGCTATTTTCGGCAAAATGGGGGTTCTGTGGCCATTGATCGTCGACTAGAGGCTCATACACCTCACCCCACATATGTTTCCTTGCCATAGATCACATTCTTGGATTTCTGGTGGAGACCATTTCTTGGTCTAAAATCCGTAGGTGTTAGCCTTCGATCCAGACGCTCATACACCTCACCCCACATATGTTTCCTTGTCGTAGATCACATTCTTGGATTTCTGGTGGAGACCATTTCTTGGTCAAAAATCCGTAGGTGTTAGTCTTCGATATTATTGAAAATGGTCGTTCATGGCTATTTTCGACAAAAATGGGTGTTGTGTGGCCATTGATCATCGACCAGAGGCTCATAAACCTCACCCCACATATGTTTCCTTGCCATAGATCACATTCTTGGATTTCTGGTGGAGATCATTTCTTGGTTAAAAGCTCGTACGTGTTAGCCTTCGGTATTATTGAAAATGTTCGCTCATGGCTATTTTCATAAAAAATGGGGGTTGTGTGGCCATTGATCATCGACCAGATCCTCATACACCTCACCCCACATATGTTTCCTTGCCATAGATCACATTCTTGGATTTCTGGTGGAGACCATTTCTTGGTCTAAAATCCGTACGTGTTAGCCTTCGGTATTATTGAAAATGGTCATTCATGGCTATTTTCTACAAAAATTAGGGTTGTGTGGCCATTGATCGTCGACCAGAGGCTCATACACCTCACCCCACATATGTTTCCTTGCCATAGATCACATTCTTGGATTTCTGGTGGAGACCATTTCTTGGTTAAAAACTCGTACGTGTTAGCCTTCGGTATTATTGAAAATGGTCGTTCATGGCTATTTTCAGCAAAATGGGGGTTGTGTGGCCATTTATCATCGACCAAAGGCTCATACACCTCACCCCACATATGTTTCCTTGCCATAGATCACATTCTTGGATTTCTGGTGGAGACCATTTCTTGGTCAAAAATTCGTAGGTGTTAGCCTTCGGTATTATTGAAAATGGTCATTCATGGCTATTTTCGGCAAAATGGGGGTTGTGTGGCCTTTGATCGTCGACCAGAGGCTCATACACCTCTAGTGGAGACCAATTCTTGGTCAAAAATCTGTAGGTGTTAGCCTTTGGTATTATTGAAAATGGTCGTTCATGGCTATTTTCATAAAAATGGGGGTTGTGTGGCCATTTATCATCGACTAGAGGCTCGTACACCTCACCCCACATATGTTTCCTTGCCATAGATCACATTCTTGGATTTCTGGTGGAGACCATTTCTTGGGCAAAAATCCGTAGGTCTTAGCCTCTAGTATTATTGAAAATGGTCGCTCATGGCTATTTTCGGCAAAAATGGGGGTTGTGTGGCCATTGATCATCGACCAGACGCTCATACACCTCACCCCACATATGTTTCCTTGCCATAGAATGACCATTTACAATAATACCGAAGGCTAACACCTACGGATTTTTGACAAAGAAATGGTCTCCACCAGAAATCCAAGAATGTGATCTATGGCAAGGAAACATATGTGGGGTGAGGTGTATGAGCCTCTGGTGGAAGATCAATGGCCACACAACCCCCATTTTTGTCAAAAATAGCCATGAATGACCATTTTCAATAATATCGAAGGCTAACACCTACGGATTTTTGACCAAGAAAAGGTCTCCACCAGAAATCCAAGAATGTGATCTATGGCAAGGAAACATATGTGGGGTGAGGTGTATGAGTGTCTGGTCGATGATCAATGGCCACACAACCCCCATTTTTGTCGAAAATAGCCATGAACGACCATTTTCAATAATACCGAAGGCTAACACCTACGAATTTTTGACCAACAAATGGTCTCCACGAGAAATCCAAGATTCTGATCTATGGCAAGAAAACATATGTGGGGTGAAGTGTACGAGCCTCTAGTCGATGATCAATGGCCACACAACCCCCATTTTTGTCGAAAATAGCCATGAACGACCATTTTCAATAATACCGAAGGCTAACACCTACGAATTTTTGACCAACAAATGGTCTCCATGAGAAATCCAAGATTCTGATCTATGGCAAGAAAACATATGTGGGGTGAAGTGTACGAGCCTCTGGTCGATGATCAATGGCCACACAACCCCCATTTTTGTCGAAAATAGCCATGAACGACCATTTTCAATAATACCGAAGGCTAACACGTACGGATTTTTGACCAAGAAATGGTCTCCACCAGAAATCCAAGAATGTGATCTATGGCAAGGAAACATATGTGGGGTGAGGTGTATGAGCCTCTGGTCGATGATCAATGGCCACACAACCCCCATTTTTGTCGAAAATAGCTATGAACGACCATTTTCAATAATATCGAAGGCTAACACCTACGGATTTTTGACCAAGAAATGGTCTCCACCAAAAATCCAAGAATGTGATCTACGACAAGGAAACATATGTGGGGTGAGGTGTATGAGCCTCTAGTCGACGATCAATGGCCACACAACCCCCATTTTGCCGAAAATAGCCATGAATGACCATTTTCAATAATACCGAAGGCTAACACGTACGAGTTTTTAACCAAGAAATGGTTTCCACCAGAAATCCAAGAATGTAATCTATGGCAAGGAAACATATGTGGGGTGAGGTTTATGAGCCTCTAGTCGATGATAAATGGCCACACAACCCCCATTTTTTATGAAAATAGCCATGAGCGACCTTGAAAATAGCCATGAGCGACCATTTTCAATAATACTAGAGGCTAACTGTTGGGGGCCTTCGGCTTCCGAAGGTCCTCAAAAACAGGATTTAACAGTATTTCTGGAGTATAATGTGTGAACAGGTATCTTCGGATTCAAGTCGACATCACAGTAGACCAGAGTAATACGAAGGTTGATACAGCGCCGAAGGTGTGAGCAGGAAAGCTTCGGTGTAGCAACAAAATGTGAAACCGACTTAAAGATGAAAAGGCTATTTAGACCTCAACAGATTACTATAGAATTATTATCAAATGTAAAGGGCATGAATGTAATTTTGTATGGGTTGTGCCCCGTGCCTATAAATAGGTGAACAGTACCCCCGTACTGTTCACGCGGACTGGGCATTCACTTTTGCGTCACGCTTGTACTTTCATCTCCTTCAAGTTGAAGGTACATTTGTAATTCAATGTTATTTCCATTCATATATAATAATAATGTATAATTATCTATGTAAACCTTTGTATTCCTTATAATTCATTCTTCGTCATTATGTAATGTATTTATGAAGGTATGCCCTTCATAACCTTCATCCAAAAACCATTATATCCTAAGGGGAATAATGCTTCGTAGGACGAAGGGCTTGACCAAATAACATTTTTTATGTTGCCTTGTTCTTATAGTATCTAAGAACAAGTCTCCAACATTGGCGCCCACCTCCGGTGAACTCACTTCCACTCTTTGAGTTTTTTGAACACCTTCGGCGATCATAAACCTTCGTTATGGCGCCGAAGAAAGCTTCAGCAGCTGGGACTGCAGCTCTACAACCGCTGGACCACAATCAGGAGACAGTCTCCCTTCGGGAGGCCCGAAGCCAGAAAAGGAAGGTTGTTAGCCCGTCACCACCAGAGGACGAGTTAGATCAAGAAATCAGAAATATGGAGATGCTTCATCAACAAGTGCAGAGGAAGAAAGAAAAGATGGCCAGGCTAGCTGAACTGCAGAGGCAGATAGACGAAGCCTCTGAAGAAGTTCGTCACCTTGCTCAGGATGAGCAACACCGAAGGCCTCAGCACCAAGACCTTCATCAGGAGGGTTTTCTCAACGAAGATGACTGGTATGACAATTTCCATCATGGGAATTTTGTTTTTGACGATGCTTCTCCTCTGTCCGCTGAGCTGCAGGCTACACCTTGGCCTCCGTCCTACAAGCCGCCTCAGCTTCCCGTATTCGATGGCCACTCAGACCCGAAGCAGTTTTTGATGAGCTACGAAGCAACAGTATCTTCGTATGGTGGAAATGCTACGGTCATGGCCAAATCTTTTGTTATGGCTGTCAGGAGTGTTGCTCAAACCTGGTATTCCTCCCTTCGACCAGGAACGATCACTTCATGGCAGAAGCTGAAGGACCTGTTGTTAACTAGCTTCCAAGGGTTTCAGACGAAGCCGGTTACTGCTCAGGCTCTGTTCCAGTGCACCCAGGATCACGAAGAATACCTTCAGGCGTATGTCCGAAGGTTCTTGCGTTTGAGGGCACAAGCACCAACGGTGCCCAATGAAATTGTCATTGAGGCCATGATCAAGGGGCTTCGGCCAGGACCGTCAGCTCAGTACTTCGCTAGGAAGCCTCCTCAAACTTTGGAGAAGCTTCTCCAGAAGATGGACGAGTACATTCGGGCCGATAACGATTTTCGCCAAAGAAGGGAGGAGGCTTTCAGGTTTTCAGAAATGACCAGGGGCTTCGGTGGGAGGTTTTACCCGAGGCATGTTAGATCAATTCATAACTCTACACAAAATGATGATAAGGGGAGCCAACAGCAAAGGCCACAATGTTCCTCACAGGCTTCGGGGCAACAGCAAGGCCCCTTCCGACCACCAGCTCCAAGAGGCAGAGGTGCCAGGGGCTTCGGAGGAAGATTTGGCGATCAGCAGAGAAGAATCTTTTGCTTATTCTGCGGTGAGAACAAAGGCCATACCACCAGGATGTGTCATGTAACCATCCAGAAGCAAAAGGAAATAGCCGAAGCCGCAGCGCAACAAGCTCAGCCGAAGCAGGTCATGCATACAGCTTCGTATCATTCGCCCTACATCCCAGAATATGTGGGCAACCACCCTGCAGTTTCTGTTGCTTCGGCGAGTCAACCTCAAGCTTCCTGGCAACAGCCTCCGCCTCCACCTCCGTTGCAACAAGGCCAGCAGCCAGAAGGGAGCCAGTATGCTCCACACCAAAGGGACTTCAGAGAGCAGTCCGAAGCTCGTACAGTCAACAGCATTGTGCCAGAGTCAAAGCACATCTATTGACAAATATCCTACCTTAATAGCAATCTTTTTCATTCAGTTTTATTTTCTGTAATAAAGGACATTGTTTAGGTTTCATGTAAATAGTTTCGTTGATTCCCACAAGGAAAATATATTTTTCACAGGCTTAAATTGTTGAAGTTTAAACACTTGTGATAACAAAGAGGACCTTCGGACTATCGAAAATTCTTCGAAGCAACAAAAAGTCGTTCTAAGGAACGCAGAGTAAGTCTGCCGAAGTCACAAAAAAGTCGTTCCAAAGGGAGCGCAGTGTAAGTTTTTTGCTCCAAAGTCGTTCCTAATTAAGGGAATGCAGAGCTTACAGCGAAAAGTCAACGCTGATTCCGCCAAAAGTAAAGGCGAAGAAGCTCCAAAGTCGTTCCTAAGGGAATGCAGAGCTTACAGCGAAAAGTCAACGCTGATTCCGCCAAAAGTAAAGGCGAAGAAGCTCCAAAGTCGTTCCTAAGGGAATGCAGAGCTTACAGCGAAAAGTCAACGCTGATTCCGCTGAAGTAAAAGGCGAAGAAGCTCCTAAGGGAGGCTTATAGTAAAAAAGTTATTATGTGTTTTGTCGCAGGAACGTGTGTATCTTCGGAATAAACACCATCTTACTCAGCATAACATCATCGCATCATTTCGCATAACATAAGCATCATACATCATGTTGCATATGGCACAAGAAGGGGACATGACATCGATCTTCGGAAGAATGTTTTGAAAGGGGAAAATCATGCTAAGTAGCTTCAGAGAACATTTTCAAGAAGCCTGGATATTATTCATCAGAACACTGGATATTGTTGTGACAAAGAAAAATTCCTCTTCACGAAGCATGAAAAGAAGGGAAGGTGTTTTTTCGTCAAAGACTCAAAAAGCGGTACGTGTAAAGTTTCATGCATCGTAAAGAATTGAGCAATAAAAATGGGTATATTACATTCAGGATTACAAAATGTTACAATATATCACATTTCAGAAGTTTAATTTACAATAGTATTTAATCTTCTCTCAGAACAACTTCTGCAGCCTCATTCAGGAGCCGATTGACGACTTCGTCCATGATTGCTTCGGCCATCTTTTTAATTTCGTCGTCTCCTTTCGGCTGAGGGCCTGGAGACGCTTTAGCAGGATCTGAAGGACAGGATACGGCTATGCTGCTATTACAAATGGCAAACGAAGCTTAAAACCAAAAATTACAACACAATAAAAACTATTAGTTAATACCTAATTGACCTTCGGGCTCTGCGCTCTTTTCAGCAGCCTTAGCCACTTCTCTAGCATTGTGAATGCCCTTTTCACTTTTTTTTTGAATGATTTCTCCTGCCATTTCTCGGCCACCATTATCCCAGATATCGGTAAAAAACTTTCCACCAATCATGCTTGCTTCGGCCGAAGGATCTCTTGCATCTTCAAAGGACAAAGCAGCTTCGGATTGTGCTAAAATTTTTACATGTTCGCAGCCCTTCTTCTCTAAAATGGTGGCAATTCCTCTGGCCCCAGAGAAAGCACATATATCCCCACGGCTATTTAAAATTTCTTCGAAGGCTTCAGCTTCGTGGCCGATCCATTCAATGGGACCTTCGGGATTGCCTCTCATAAAGTTTTCTTCACTTGAGAAGGCGCCGACCCTGGCGAAGCTACCTTTCAGCTTCTCAACACATTCTATAGATTTGTTATAACATCTCTTCTTGAATGAACGAAGCTCTTCAACAGTTACTTCTAAGTGATCTGCCCACTGGTCGCTGAGTTCTCGCCTTGTTTCTTCAAGTATGCGTTCTTCCCTGGCTCTGGCCAGTTGTTTCCGAAGATCTTCAATTTCGCGCTTCTGAGCTTCAGCTTGACCCTTGAAAGCAGCTTCGTCTTCCTTTATTTTATTTAGCAATGAGTGTAATATTTTATCTTTTTCGAGGCCTTCGTTCCTCAGTTCAATTACTTCGGAACGAAGGTTGCTCAGGGCTATAGCACACCCTTCGTCTTCAGCATCTTTTTGTGCCCTAAGGGCATTGCTAAGTATCAGGCCCTGCAAAGAAAAATATGTGTGTTTCAATAAATTTAAACAAACAAAAGATTTTTTGGTATCAACAAAGAATACAAGGATCCCATTTGTCGCACCTTTAAGCTATTATAGGCCAGGCTGTCGGCCAGATCGTTCTTCGACAACACCGAGAGCCCGTCTTCTAAGGTTGGGAATCCGAAGCTCTTGCTCATCTCCCGGCAAACAGAAATTTCCTTGCTGTCAGGGAGACAATACAAAAAGTCTTCTTCTCCACTACCATTGAATATTAACGCCCCCTTTGGATACTTCAGTTTTTGGGCGTAGTGCTGGGCCTCTCGCTCTTCTTTTTCTGATAGTTTTTTCCCCGAAGCATGACGAGCAATATAATCACGAACTTTGGAGGACGCTTCGGGGACAACGTCACTGATTTCTTCAACAGAAATTGGCTTTGTTATTTTTTCTTCCTCAGTTTCCAAGGATTTTATCTTTACGGGCTCTGAGGACTCAGCTTCGGCTTCAGTTTCCTGCTCTGGAGTTTTTGTATCAGAAATTTCAGTTGCTGTTTTAGGAGTGGCAGCAGCCTTTTTCGAAGGTGTGCTTGAGGATTTGATTGTTTCCAGTACATCTAGCACATTAGCCATTCTCTTTCTTTTCGGAGTCACTACTGGCACTTTTTGATTTTTTATTGTCTCAACATTTGCTGCAGGACTCACAATTTCTGGTACTTTTTCTTCAGTTGGTTTTTCCACTTCTTCAATTTTTTCTGTGGATGGCGCTTCGGCCACTTCTTTGGTTTCCGGTAGCAAAATCTTCGGTTCTTCCAGTTCTATCCTTTTTGGCGTTTCAGTTATTTCTGCAGCTGCTGGCGGCGTGGCTGGATTGGTTGGCTTTTTAACCTCGGTGGCCGAAGAAGATTTTCCGGTAAACTCCGGCACCGAAGCTGGTTCGATATAGCGCGACCGGTGCGTGAGGACCTTTATCTTCTTTCTTTCAGGTTCTGGCTCGCTAGGAGCAGTTGCGGCTTCTTCTTTTGCAGAGGTTGTGTTTTTTCTCTTCTGCCTTCGAACGGGATAGCAATAGTCAGGGTAGACAAACCCAATTGCATCAAATACCCGATTCAGCCTCTTCTTTTTTTGGCCTCCGAAGGCTGCTGACATCGCAGTATCTTCGGCCTTCGAATAAGCACCAAGCAGCTCATCACTTAAATTTTCAATGCTCTTTAACTAGTCATCATCTGGCTCAGCAAATTTATCTCCGAACTTGAAGGTGTACTTCAGTCTCACAAGTCCACCTTCGTCGGCCTCTTTTATGGTTTCTTGTGGCATTTCCCACTTCTCCGCGAGCGGCCACACCCGGAAGGCAATATGCTCTTGTACTAAATCTCTTGTTCCAATAAAAGAGCAGATAACGCCGAAGGCCCTCTGGCATTCTTCAGCAGCTTCACTCATTTCAACCTTCGGCCTCCGAAGGCCGAAGCTTTGCCAAATAGGACGCATAATTATACCTTTGATATCTTCTCGTACTGATAGGTCATTCTTCACATAGAACCATTCTGTCATCCAGTCGCCGGGCCATCTCTTCCGAAAGGTTGGTACGGGACAGCTTGCCCCGGACCGAGAAACGAAACTGTAGCAGCCAAAATTATTATGGTACTGTTCTTTGCCCCAAGGTTTCGTTTCATATGATAATTCGTGTATATTGCAGAAGCTTTTTGCATCAGGCTTCAGACCTTGGCTTCTAGCGGCCCACACGAAGATATTCAGCCTTATAATTGCCTCAGGAGTAAGTTGATGAAGATAGACTTCGAAGATTTTCAACACCTCCACGACGAAGCTACTCAAGGGAAATCGCAGCCCAGCTTTCAAAAAGCTTCGGTACACTACGACTTCATTTTCTTCAGGGTGTGGACAAGTCTTCTCCCCTTCGTCGGCCCTCACAATGGACAAATCCCGGAAATACCTTCCTCTCATGTTGACAAGATGATTCTCTTTGATAGTTGATTTACCATAAACTGAATGGCTTGGTCGCCAGGGACGATCTTCGGAGTCTTCACTACCGCTGTCCACATCATAACTGTCACTGTCACCAGTATCCTCAGACAAGCCTTCTAGAATTTCCTTGGTAATTTTTTCTGTGTTTGTCTTCGACATCGCTATAAGAAACCCCAAGTTTTTCTCTTCGTCAAGAGTCAGCTTCGTCTCAGCAGCAGCTTTCTTATCTCCAGACATCTTCGGAAATACTAAAAAACTGTTTTCAAAGCCGAAGCTTCAAAACTAAAAGCTCAGAAAATCTTAGTGCGCAAAAGCTAAAAATCGAGTGAGCGAGAGCAAGTGACAAGAGAGCGTGCCAAATGAGTTTGCGGTATGACCGTATTTATACGCCCAATGCGTTGAAAATTGAAAGACCCCGCTTGTCAGTGAATGTTGCTATTCTAGCAAAGGGAAGGTGTTTTTTCGGACCTTCGGCGAAAAGCCTTCGTCCATTTCGCAATCTAAATTTATTATTTCAAACAAATTAATATTGCGAGGGGCTACTGTTGGGGGCCTTCGGCTTCCGAAGGTCCTCAAAAACAGGATTTAACAGTATTTCTGGAGTATAATGTGTGAACAGGTATCTTCGGATTCAAGTCGACATCACAGTAGACCAGAGTAATACGAAGGTTGATACAGCGCCGAAGGTGTGAGCAGGAAAGCTTCGGCGTAGCAACAAAATGTGAAACCGACTTAAAGATGAAAAGGCTATTTAGACCTCGACAGATTACTATAGAATTATTATCAAATGTAAAGGGCATGAATGTAATTTTGTATGGGTTGTGCCCCGTGCCTATAAATAGGTGAACAGTACCCCCGTACTGTTCACGCGGACTGGGCATTCACTTTTGCGTCACGCTTGTACTTTCATCTCCTTCAAGTTGAAGGTACATTTGTAATTCAATGTTATTTCCATTCATATATAATAATAATGTATAATTATCTATGTAAACCTTTGTATTCCTTATAATTCATTCTTCGTCATTATGTAATGTATTTATGAAGGTATGCCCTTCATAACCTTCGTCCGAAAACCATTATATCCTAAGGGGAATAATGCTTCGTTGGACGAAGGGCTTGACCAATTAACATTTTTTATGTTGCCTTGTTCTTATAGTATCTGAGAACAAGTCTCCAACACTAACACCTACGGATTTTAGACCAAGAAATGGTCTCCACCAGAAATCCAAGAATGTGATCTATGGCAAGGAAACATATGTGGGGTGAGGTGTATGAGCGTCTGGTCGATGATCAATGGCCACACAACCCCCATTTTTGTCGAAAATAGCCATGAATGACCATTTTCAATAATACCGAAGGCTAACACCTACGAATTTTTGACCAAGAAATGGTCTCCACCAGAAATCCAAGAATGTGATCTATGGCAAGGAAACATATGTGGGTGAGGTGTATGAGCCTCTGGTCGATGATCAATGGCCACACAACCCCCATTTTTGTCGAAAATAGCCATGAACGACCATTTTCAATAATACCGAAGGCTAACACCTACGGATTTTTGACCAAGAAATGGTCTCCACCAGAAATCCAAGAATGTGATCTATGGCAAGGAAACATATGTGGGGTGAGGTGTACGAGCATCTGGTCGATGATCAATGGCCACACAACCCCCATTTTTGTCAAAAATTGCCATGAACGACTATTTTCAATAATACCGAAGGCTAACACCTACGGATTTCTGACCAAGAAATCGTCTCCACCAGAAATCCAAAAATGTGATATATGGCAAGGAAACATATGTGGGGTGAGGTGTACGAGACTCTGGTCGATGATCAATGGCCACACAACCCCCATTTTTGTCGAAAATAGCCATGAACGACATTTTCAATAATACCAAATGCTAACACCTACAGATTTTTGACCAAAAATGGTCTCCACCAGAAATCCAAGAATGTGATCTATGGCAAGGAAACATATGTGGGGTGAGGTGTACGAGCCTCTGGTCGATGATCAATGGCCACACAACCCCCATTTTGCCGAAAATAGCCATGAATGACCATTTTCAATAATACCGAAGGCTAACACGTACGAGTTTTTAACCAAGAAATGGTCTCCACCAGAAATCCAAGAATGTGATCTATGGCAAGGAAACATATGTGGGGTGAGGTGTATGAGCCTCTGGTCGATGATCAATGGCCACACAACCCCCATTTTTGTCGAAAATAGCCATGAACGACCATTTTCAATAATATCGAAGGCTAACACCAACGGATTTTTGACCAAGAAATGGTCTCCACCAGAAATCCAAGAATGTGATCTACGACAAGGAAACATATGTGGGGTGAGGTGTATGAGCCTCTGGTCGACGATCAATGGCCACACAACCCCCCATTTTTGTCGAAAATAGCCATGAATGACCATTTTCAATAATACCGAAGGCTAACACCTACGGATTTTTACCAAGAATTGGTCTCCACCAGAAATCCAAGAATGTGATCTATGGCAAGGAAACATATGTGGGGTGAGGTGTATGAGCCTCTGGTCAACGATCAATGGCCACACAACCCCCATTTTGCCGAAAATAGCCATGAATGACCATTTTCAATAATACCGAAGGCTAACACGTACGAGTTTTTAACCAAGAAATGGTCTCCACCAGAAATCCAAGAATGTGATCTATGGCAAGGAAACATATGTGGGGTGAGGTGTATGAGCCTCTGGTCGATGATCAATGGCCACACAACCCCCATTTTTGTCGAAAATAGCCATGAACGACCATTTTCAATAATATCGAAGGCTAACACCTACGGATTTTTGACCAAGAAATGGTCTCCACCAGAAATCCAAGAATGTGATCTATGGCAAGGAAACATATGTGGGGTGAGGTGTATGAGCCTCTGGTCGACGATCAATGGCCACAAAACCCCCATTTTTAATGAAAATAGCCATGAGCGACCATTTTCAATAATACTAGAGGCTAAGACCTACGGATTTTTGACCAAGAAATGGTCTCCACCAGAAATCCAAGAATGTGATCTATGGCAAGGAAACATATGTGGGGTGAGGTGTATGAGCCTCTGGTCGATGATCAATGGCCACACAACCCCCATTTTTGTCGAAAATAGCCATGAATGACCATTTACAATAATACCGAAGGCTAACACCTACGGATTTTTGACCAAGAAATGGTCTCCACCAGAAATCCAAAAATGTGATCTACGACAAGGAAACATATGTGGGGTGAGGTGTATGAGCCTCTGGTCGACGATCAATGGCCACACAACCCCCATTTTGCCGAAAATAGCCATGAGCGACCATTTTCAATAATATTAGAGGCTAAGACCTACGGATTTTTGACCAAGAAATGGTCTCCACCAGAAATCCAAGAATGTGATCTATGGCAAGGAAACATATGTGGGGTGAGGTGTATGAGCCTCTGGTCGATGATCAATGGCCACACAACCCCCATTTTTGTCGAAAATAGCCATGAACGACCATTTTCAATAATATCGAAGGCTAACACCTACGGATTTTTGACCAAGAAATGGTCTCCACCAGAAATCCAAGGATGTGATCTACGACAAGGAAAATATGTGGGGTGAGGTGTATGAGCCTCTGGTCGACGATCAATGGCCACACAACCCCCATTTTGCCGAAAATAGCCATGAATGACCATTTTCAATAATACCGAAGGCTAACACCTACGGATTTTTGACCAAGAAATGGTCTCCACTAGAAATCCAAGAATGTGATCTATGGCAAGGAAACATATGTGGGGTGAGGAGTACGAGCATCTGGTCGATGATCAATGGCCACACAACCCCCATTTTTGTCAAAAATTGCCATGAACGACTATTTTCAATAATACCGAAGGCTAACACCTACGGATTTCTGACCAAGAAATCGTCTCCACCAGAAATCCAAAAATGTGATATATGGCAAGGAAACATATGTGGGGTGAAGTGTACGAGACTCTGGTCGATGATCAATGGCCACACAACCCCCATTTTTGTCGAAAATAGCCATGAACGACATTTTCAATAATACCAAATGCTAACACCTACGGATTTTTGACCAAAAATGGTCTCCACCAGAAATCCAAGAATGTGATCTATGGCAAGGAAACATATGTGGGGTGAGGTGTACGAGCCTCTGGTCGATGATCAATGGCCACACAACCCCCATTTTGCCGAAAATAGCCATGAATGACCATTTTCAATAATACCGAAGGCTAACACGTACGAGTTTTTAACCAAGAAATGGTCTCCACCAGAAATCCAAGAATGTGATCTATGGCAAGGAAACATATGTGGGGTGAGGTGTATGAGCCTCTGGTCGATGATCAATAGCCACACAACCCCCATTTTTGTCGAAAATAGCCATGAACGACCATTTTCAATAATATCGAAGGCTAACACCTACGGATTTTTGACCAAGAAATGGTCTCCACCAGAAATCCAAGAATGTGATCTACGACAAGGAAACATATGTGGGGTGAGGTGTATGAGCCTCTGGTAGACGATCAATGGCCACACAACCCCCATTTTTTTCGAAAATAGCCATGAATGACCATTTTCAATAATACCGAAGGCTAACACCTACGGATTTTTGACCAAGAATTGGTCTCCACCAGAAATCCAAGAATGTGATCTATGGCAAGGAAACATATGTGGGGTGAGGTGTATGAGCCTCTGGTCAACGATCAATGGCCACACAACCCCCATTTTGCCGAAAATAGCCATGAATGACCATTTTCAATAATACCGAAGGCTAACACGTACGAGTTTTTAACCAAGAAATGGTCTCCACCAGAAATCCACGAATGTGATCTATGGCAAGGAAACATATGTGGGGTGAGGTGTATGAGCCTCTGGTCGATGATCAATGGCCACACAACCCCCATTTTTGTCGAAAATAGCCATGAACGACCATTTTCAATAATATCGAAGGCTAACACCTACGGATTTTTGACCAAGAAATGGTCTCCACCAGAAATCCAAGAATGTGATCTATGGCAAGGAAACATATGTGGGTGAGGTGTATGAGCCTCTGGTCGACGATCAATGGCCACACAACCCCCATTTTTTATGAAAATAGCCATGAGCGACCATTTTCAATAATACTAGAGGCTAAGACCTACGGATTTTTGACCAAGAAATGGTCTCCACCAGAAATCCAAGAATGTGATCTATGGCAAGGAAACATATGTGGGGTGAGGTGTATGAGCCTCTGGTCGATGATCAATGGCCACACAACCCCCATTTTTGTCGAAAATAGCCATGAATGACCGTTTACAATAATACCGAAGGCTAACACCTACGGATTTTTGACCAAGAAATGGTCTCCACCAGAAATCCAAGAATGTGATCTACGACAAGGAAACATATGTGGGGTGAGGTGTATGAGCCTCTGGTCGACGATCAATGGCCACACAACCCCCATTTTGCCGAAAATAGCCATGAGCGACCATTTTCAATAATATTAGAGGCTAAGACCTACGGATTTTTGACCAAGAAATGGTCTCCACCAGAAATCCAAGAATGTGATCTATGGCAAGGAAACATATGTGGGGTGAGGTGTATGAGCCTCTGGTCGATGATCAATGGCCACACAACCCCCATTTTTGTCGAAAATAGCCATGAACGACCATTTTCAATAATATCGAAGGCTAACACCTACGGATTTTTGACCAAGAAATGGTCTCCACCAGAAATCCAAGGATGTGATCTACGACAAGGAAACATATGTGGGGTGAGGTGTATGAGCCTCTGGTCGACGATCAATGGCCACACAACCCCCATTTTGCCGAAAATAGCCATGAATGACCATTTTCAATAATACCGAAGGCTAACACGTACGAGTTTTTAACCAAGAAATGGTCTCCACCAGAAATCCAAGAATGTGATCTATGGCAAGGAAACATATGTGGGGTGAGGTGTATGAGCCTCTGGTCGATGATCAATGGCCACACAACCCCCATTTTTGTCGAAAATAGCCATGAACGACCATTTTCAATAATATCGAAGGCTAACACCTACGGATTTTTGACCAAGAAATGGTCTCCACCAGAAATCCAAGAATGTGATCTATGGCAAGGAAACATATGTGGGGTGAGGTGTATGAGCCTCTGGTCGACGATCAATGGGCACAAAACCCCCATTTTTTATGAAAATAGCCATGAGCGACCATTTTCAATAATACTAGAGGCTAAGACCTACGGATTTTTGACCAAGAAATGGTCTCCACCAGAAATCCAAGAATGTGATCTATGGCAAGGAAACATATGTGGGGTGAGGTGTATGAGCCTCTGGTCGATGATCAATGGCCACACAACCCCCATTTTTGTCGAAAATAGCCATGAATGACCATTTACAATAATACCGAAGGCTAACACCTACGGATTTTTGACCAAGAAATGGTCTCCACCAGAAATCCAAGAATGTGATCTACGACAAGGAAACATATGTGGGGTGAGGTGTATGAGCCTCTGGTCGACGATCAATGGCCACACAACCCCCATTTTGCCGAAAATAGCCATGAGCGACCATTTTCAATAATATTAGAGGCTAAGACCTACGGATTTTTGACCAAGAAATGGTCTCCACCAGAAATCCAAGAATGTGATCTATGGCAAGGAAACATATGTGGGGTGAGGTGTATGAGCCTCTGGTCGATGATCAATGGCCACACAACCCCCATTTTTGTCGAAAATAGCCATGAACGACCATTTTCAATAATATCGAAGGCTAACACCTACGGATTTTTGACCAAGAAATGGTCTCCACCAGAAATCCAAGGATGTGATCTACGACAAGGAAACATATGTGGGGTGAGGTGTATGAGCCTCTGGTCGACGATCAATGGCCACACAACCCCCATTTTGCCGAAAATAGCCATGAATGACCATTTTCAATAATACCGAAGGCTAACACCTACGGATTTTTGACCAAGAAATGGTCTCCACTAGAAATCCAAGAATGTGATCTATGGCAAGGAAACATATGTGGGGTGAGGAGTACGAGCATCTGGTCGATGATCAATGGACACACAACCCCCATTTATGTCAAAAATTGCCATGAACGACTATTTTCAATAATACCGAAGGCTAACACCTACGGATTTCTGACCAAGAAATCGTCTCCACCAGAAATCCAAAAATGTGATATATGGCAAGGAAACATATGTGGGGTGAAGTGTACGAGACTCTGGTCGATGATCAATGGCCACACAACCCCCATTTTTGTCGAAAATAGCCATGAACGACATTTTCAATAATACCAAATGCTAACACCTACGGATTTTTGACCAAAAATGGTCTCCACCAGAAATCCAAGAATGTGATCTATGGAAAGGAAACATATGTGGGGTGAGGTGTACGAGCCTCTGGTCGATGATCAATGGCCACACAACCCCCATTTTGCCGAAAATAGCCATGAATGACCATTTTCAATAATACCGAAGGCTAACACGTACGAGTTTTTAACCAAGAAATGGTCTCCACCAGAAATCCAAGAATGTGATCTATGGCAAGGAAACATATGTGGGGTGAGGTGTATGAGCCTCTGGTCGATGATCAATAGCCACACAACCCCCATTTTTGTCGAAAATAGCCATGAACGACCATTTTCAATAATATCGAAGGCTAACACCTACGGATTTTTGACCAAGAAATGGTCTCCACTAGAAATCCAAGAATGTGATCTACGACAAGGAAACATATGTGGGGTGAGGTGTATGAGCCTCTGGTAGACGATCAATGGCCACACAACCCCCATTTTTGTCGAAAATAGCCATGAATGACCATTTTCAATAATACCGAAGGCTAACACCTACGGATTTTTGACCAAGAATTGGTCTCCACCAGAAATCCAAGAATGTGATCTATGGCAAGGAAACATATGTGGGGTGAGGTGTATGAGCCTCTGGTCAACGATCAATGGCCACACAACCCCCATTTTGCCGAAAATAGCCATGAATGACCATTTTCAATAATACCGAAGGCTAACACGTACGAGTTTTTAACCAAGAAATGGTCTCCACCAGAAATCCACGAATGTGATCTATGGCAAGGAAACATATGTGGGGTGAGGTGTATGAGCCTCTGGTCGATGATCAATGGCCACACAACCCCCATTTTTGTCGAAAATAGCCATGAACGACCATTTTCAATAATATCGAAGGCTAACACCTACGGATTTTTGACCAAGAAATGGTCTCCACCAGAAATCCAAGAATGTGATCTATGGCAAGGAAACATATGTGGGTGAGGTGTATGAGCCTCTGGTCGACGATCAATGGCCACACAACCCCCATTTTTTATGAAAATAGCCATGAGCGACCATTTTCAATAATACTAGAGGCTAAGACCTACGGATTTTTGACCAAGAAATGGTCTCCACCAGAAATCCAAGAATGTGATCTATGGCAAGGAAACATATGTGGGGTGAGGTGTATGAGCCTCTGGTCGATGATCAATGGCCACACAACCCCCATTTTTGTCGAAAATAGCCATGAATGACCATTTACAATAATACCGAAGGCTAACACCTACGGATTTTTGACCAAGAAATGGTCTCCACCAGAAATCCAAGAATGTGATCTACGACAAGGAAACATATGTGGGGTGAGGTGTATGAGCCTCTGGTCGACGATCAATGGCCACACAACCCCCATTTTGCCGAAAATAGCCATGAGCGACCATTTTCAATAATATTAGAGGCTAAGACCTACGGATTTTTGACCAAGAAATGGTCTCCACCAGAAATCCAAGAATGTGATCTATGGCAAGGAAACATATGTGGGGTGAGGTGTATGAGCCTCTGGTCGATGATCAATGGCCACACAACCCCCATTTTTGTCGAAAATAGCCATGAACGACCATTTTCAATAATATCGAAGGCTAACACCTACGGATTTTTGACCAAGAAATGGTCTCCACCAGAAATCCAAGGATGTGATCTACGACAAGGAAACATATGTGGGGTGAGGTGTATGAGCCTCTGGTCGACGATCAATGGCCACACAACCCCCATTTTGCCGAAAATAGCCATGAATGACCATTTTCAATAATACCGAAGGCTAACACCTACGGATTTTTGACCAAGAAATGGTCTCCACCAGAAATCCAAGAATGTGATCTATGGCAAGGAAACATATGTGGGGTGAGGTGTACGAGCATCTGGTCGATGATCAATGGCCACACAACCCCCATTTTTGTCAAAAATTGCCATGAACGACTATTTTCAATAATACCGAAGGCTAACACCTACGGATTTCTGACCAAGAAAACGTCTCCACCAGAAATCCAAAAATGTGATATATGGCAAGGAAACATATGTGGGGTGAGGTGTACGAGACTCTGGTCGATGATCAATGGCCACACAACCCCCATTTTTGTCGAAAATAGCCATGAACGACATTTTCAATAATACCAAATGCTAACACCTACGTATTTTTGACCAAAAATGGTCTCCACCAGAAATCCAAAAATGTGATCTATGGCAAGGAAACATATGTGGGGTGAGGTGTACGAGCCTCTGGTCGATGATCAATGGCCACACAACCCCCATTTTTGTCGAAAATAGCCATGAACGACCATTTTCAATAATAACGAAGTCTAACACCTACGGATTTTTGACCAAGAAATGGTCTCCACCAGAAATCCAAGAATGTGATCTATGGCAAGGAAACATATGTGGGGTGAGGTGTACGAGCCTTTGGTCGATGATCAATGGCCACACAACCCCCATTTTTGTCGAAAATAGCCATGAACGACCATTTTCAATAATACCGAAGGCTAACACGTACGAGTTTTTGACCAAGAAATGGTGTCCACCAGAAATCCAAGAATGTGATCTATGGCAAGGAAACATATGTGGGGTGAGGTTTATGAGCCTCTAGTCGATGATAAATGGCCACACAACCCCCATTTTTTATGAAAATAGCCATGAGCGACCTTGAAAATAGCCATGAGCGACCATTTTCAATAATACTAGAGGCTAACACCTACGGATTTTAGACCAAGAAATGGTCTCCACCAGAAATCCAAGAATGTGATCTATGGCAAGGAAACATATGTGGGTGTCGAAAATAGCCATGAACGACCATTTTCAATAATACCGAAGGCTAACACCTACGGATTTTTGACCAAGAAATGGTCTCCACCAGAAATCCAAGAATGTAATCTATGGCAAGGAAACATATGTGGGGTGAGGTTTATGAGCCTCTAGTCGATGATAAATGGCCACACAACCCCCATTTTTTATGAAAATAGCCATGAGCGACCATTTTCAATAATACTAGAGGCTAAGACCTACGGATTTTTTACCAAGAAATGGTCTCCACCAGAAATCCAAGAATGTGATCTATGGCAAGGAAACATATGTGGGGTGAGGTGTATGAGCCTCTGGTCGATGATCAATGGCCACACAACCCCCATTTTTGTCGAAAATAACCATGAACGACCATTTTCAATAATATCGAAGGCTAACACCTACGGATTTTTGACCAAGAAATGGTCTCCACCAGAAATCCAAGAATGTGATCTACGACAAGGAAACATATGTGGGGTGAGGTGTATGAGCCTCTGGTCGACGATCAATGGCCACACAACCCCCATTTTGCCGAAAATAGCCATGAATGACCATTTTCAATAATACCGAAGGCTAACACGTATGAGTTTTTAACCAAGAAATGGTTTCCACCAGAAATCCAAGAATGTAATCTATGGCAAGGAAACATATGTGGGGTGAGGTTTATGAGCCTCTAGTCGATGATAAATGGCCACACAACCCCCATTTTTTATGAAAATAGCCATGAGCGACCTTGAAAATAGCCATGAGCGACCATTTTCAATAATACTAGAGGCTAACACCTACGGATTTTAGACCAAGAAATGGTCTCCACCAGAAATCCAAGAATGTGATCTATGGCAAGGAAACATATGTTTGGTGAGGTGTACGAGCCTCTAGTCGATGATAAATGGCCCCACAACCCCCATTTTTTTATGAAAATAGCCATGAGCGACCATTTTCAATAATATTAGAGGCTAAGACCTACGGATTTTTGACCAAGAAATGGTCTCCACCAGAAATCCAAGAATGTGATCTACGACAAGGAAACATATGTGGGGTGAGGTGTATGAGCCTCTGGTCGACGATCAATGGCCACACAACCCCCATTTTGCCGAAAATAGCCATGAATGACCATTTTCAATAATATTAGAGGCTAAGACCAACGGATTTTTGACCAAGAAATGGTCTCCACCAGAAATCCAAGAATGTGATCTATGGCAAGGAAACATATGTGGGGTGAGGTGTATGAGCGTCTGGTCGATGATCAATGGCCACACAACCCCCATTTTTTATGAAAATAGCCATGAGCGACCTTGAAAATAGCCATGAGCGACCATTTTCAATAATACTAGAGGCTAACACGTACGGATTTTTGACCAAGAAATGATCTCCACCAGAAATCCAAGAATGTAATCTATGGCAAGGAAACATATGTGGGGTGAGGTGTATGAGCCTCTGGTCGATGATCAATGGCCACACAACCCCCATTTTTGTCGAAAATAGCCATGAACGACCATTTTCAATAATACCGAAGGCTAACACCTACGGATTTTTGACCAAGAAATGGTCTCCACCAGAAATCCAAGAATGTGATCTATGGCAAGGAAACATATGTGGGGTGAGGTGTATGAGCCTCTGGTCGATGATCAATGGCCACACAACCCCCATTTTTGTCGAAAATAGCCATGAACGACCATTTTCAATAATACCGAAGGCTAACACCTACGGATTTTTGACCAAGAAATGGTCTCCACCAGAAATCCAAGAATGTGATCTATGGCAAGGAAACATATGTGGGGTGAGGTGTATGAGCCTCTGGTCGACGATCAATGGACACACAACCCTATTTTTTGTCGAAAATAGCCATGAACGACCATTTTCAATGACACTGAAGGCTAACACCTACGGATTTTTGACCAAGAAATGGTCTCCACCAGAAATCCAAGAATGGGATCTATGGCAAGGAAACATATGTGGGGTTAGGTGTATGAGCCTCTGGTCGACGATCAATGGCCACACAACCCTAATTTTTGTCGAAAATAGCCATGAACGACCATTTTCAATGACACTGAAGGCTAACACCTACGGATTTTTGACCAAGAAATGGTCTCCACCAGAAATCCAAGAATGTGATCTATGGCAAGGAAACATATGTGGGGTGAGGTGTATGAGCCTCTAGTCGACGATCAATGGCCACACAACCCTAATTTTTGTCGAAAATAGCCATGAACGACCATTTTCAATGACACTGAAGGCTAACACCTACGGATTTTTGACCAAGAAATGGTCTCCACCAGAAATCCAAGAATGTGATCTATGGCAAGGAAACATATGTGGGGTGAGGTGTATGAGCCTCTGGTCGACGATCAATGGCCACACAACCCGAATTTTTGTCGAAAATAGCCATGAACGACCATTTTCAATGACACTGAAGGCTAACACCTACGGATTTTTGACCAAGAAATGGTCTCCACCAGAAATCCAAGAATGTGATCTATGGCAAGGAAACATATGTGGGGTGAGGTGTATGAGCCTCTGGTCGACGATCAATGGCCACACAACCCTAATTTTTGTCGAAAATAGCCATGAATGACCATTTTCAATGACACTGAAGGCTAACACCTACGGATTTTTGACCAAGAAATGGTCTCCACCAGAAATCCAAGAATGTGATCTATGGCAAGGAAACATATGTGGGGTGAGGTGTATGAGCCTCTGGTCGACGATCAATGGCCACACAACCCTAATTTTTGTCGAAAATAGCCATGAACGACCATTTTCAATAATATCGAAGGCTAACACCTATGGATTTTTGACCAAGAAATGGTCTCCACCAGAAATCCAAGAATGTAATCTATGGCAAGGAAACATATGTGGGGTGAGGTGTATGAGCCTCTGGTCGATGATCAATTGCCACACAACCCCCATTTTGCCGAAAATAGCCATGAACGACCATTTTCAATAATACCGAAGGCTAACACCTACGGATTTTTGACCAAGAAATGGTCTCCACCAGAAATCCAAGAATGTGATCTATGGCAAGGAAACATATGTGGGGTGAGGTATACGAGCCTCTGGTCGATGATCAATGGCCACACAACCCCCATTTTGCCGAAAATAGCCATGAATGACCATTTTCAATAATACCGAAGGCTAACACGTACGAGTTTTTAACCAAGAAATGGTCTCCACCAGAAATCCAAGAATGTGATCTATGGCAAGGAAACATATGTGGGGTGAGGTGTATGAGCCTCTGGTCGATGATCAATGGCCACACAACCCCCATTTTTGTCGAAAATAGCCATGAACGACCATTTTCAATAATATTAGAGGCTAAGACCTACGGATTTTTGACCGAGAAATGGTCTCCACCAGAAATCCAAGAATGTGATCTATGGCAAGGAAACATATGTGGGGTGAGGTGTATGAGCCTCTAGTCGATGATCAATGGCCACACAACCCCCATTTTTGTCGAAAATAGCCATGAACGACCATTTTCAATAATATTAGAGGCTAACACCTACGGATTTTAGACCAAGAAATGGTCTCCACCAGAAATCCAAGAATGTGATCTATGGCAAGGAAACATATGTGGGGTGAGGTGTATGAGCGTCTGGTCGATGATCAATGGCCACACAACCCCCATTTTTGTCAAAAATAGCCATGAACGACCATTTTCAATAATACTAGAGGCTAAGACCTACGGATTTTTGACCAAGAAATGGTCTCCACCAGAAATCCAAGAATGTGATCTATGGCAAGGAAACATATGTGGAGTGAGGTGTACGATCCTCTGGTCGATGATCAATGGCCACACAACCCCCATTTTTGTCGAAAATAGCCATGAATGACCATTTTCAAAAATACCGAAGGCTAACACGTTCGGATTTTTGACCAAGAAATGGTCTCCACCAGAAATCCAAGAATGTGATCTATGGCAAGGAAACATATGTGGGGTGAGGTGTATGAGCCTCTGGTCGATGATCAATGGCCACACAACCCCCATTTTTGTCGAAAATAGCCATGAACGACCATTTTCAATAATACCGAAGGCTAACACCTACGGATTTTTGACCAAGAAATGGTCTCCACCAGAAATCCAAGAATGTGATCTATGGCAAGGAAACATATGTGGGGTGAGGTGTATGAGCCTCTGGTCGACGGTCAATGGCCACACAACCCCCATTTTGCCGAAAATAGCCATGAATGACCATTTTCAATAATACCGAAGGCTAACACGTATGAGTTTTTAACCAAGAAATGGTCTCCACCAGAAATCCAAGAATGTAATCTATGGCAAGGAAACATATGTGGGGTGAGGTTTTGACCAAGAAATGGTCTCCACCAGAAATCCAAGAATGTGATCTATGGCAAGGAAACATATGTGGTTTAGGTGTATGAGCCTCTAGTCGATGATCAATGGCCACACAACCCCCATTTTTGTCGAAAATAGCCATGAATGACCATTTTCAATAATACCAAAGGCTAACACGTACGAGTTTTTAACCAAGAAATGGTCTCCACCAGAAATCCAAGAATGTAATCTATGGCAAGGAAACATATGTGGGGTGAGGTTTTGACCAAGAAATGGTCTCCACCAGAAATCCAAGAATGTGATCTATGGCAAGGAAACATATGTGGGGTGAGGTGTATGAGCGTCTGGTCGATGATTAATGGCCACACAACCCCCATTTGTTATGAAAATAGCCATGAGCTACCTTGAAAATAGCCATGAGCGACCATTTTCAATAATACTAGAGGCTAACACGTACGGATTTTTGACCAAGAAATGGTCTCCACCAGAAATCCAAGAATGTGATCTATGGCAAGGAAACATATGTGGGGTGAGGTGTATGAGCGTCTGGTCGAAGATCAATGGCCACACAACCCCCATTTTTATCGAAAATAGCCATGAACGACCATTTTCAATAATACCGAAGGCTAAGACCTACGGATTTTTGACCAGAAATGGTCTCCACCAGAAATCCAAGAATGTGATCTATGGCAAGGAAACATATGTGGGGTGAGGTGTATGAGCCTCTGGTCGATGATCAATGGCCACACAACCCCCATTTTTGTCGAAAATAGCCATGAATGACCATTTACAATAATACCGAAGGCTAACACCTACGGATTTTTGACCAAGAAATGGTCTCCACCAGAAATCCAAGAATGTGATCTATGACAAGGAAACATATGTGGGGTGAGGTGTATGAGCCTCTGGTCGACGATCAATGGCCACACAACCCCCATTTTGCCGAAAATAGCCATGAGCGACCATTTTCAATAATACTAGAGGCTAACACGTACGGATTTTTGACCAAGAAATGGTCTCCACCAGAAATCCAAGAATGTGATCTATGGCAAGGAAACATATGTGGGGTGAGGTGTATGAGCGTCTGGTTGATGATCAATGGCCACACAACCCCCATTTTTGTCGAAAATAGCCATGAACGAACATTTTCAATAATACCGAAGGCTAACACCTACGGATTTTTGACCAAGAAATGGTCTCCACCAGAAATCCAAGAATGAGTTCTATGGCAAGGAAACATATGTGGGGTGAGGTGTATGAGCCTCTGGTCGATGATCAATGGCCACACAACCCCCATTTTTGTCGAAAATAGCCATGAATGACCATTTTCAATAATACCGAAGGCTAACACGTACGAGTTTTTAACCAAGAAATGGTCTCCACCAGAAATCCAAGAATGTAATATATGACAAGGAAACATATGTGGGGTGAGGTTTTGACCAAGAAATGGTCTCCACCAGAAATCCAAGAATGTGATCTATGGCAAGGAAACATATGTGGGGTGAGGTGTATGAGCGTCTGGTCGATGATCAATGGCCACACAACCCCCATTTTTTATGAAAATAGCCATGAGCGACCTTGAAAATAGCCATGAGCGACCATTTTCAATAATACTAGAGGCTAACACGTACGGATTTTTGACCAAGAAATGGTCTCCACCAGAAATCCAAGAATGTGATCTATGGCAAGGAAACATATGTGGGGTGAGGTTTTGACCAAGAAATGGTCTCCACCAGAAATCCAAGAATGTGATCTATGGCAAGGAAACATATGTGGGGTGAGGTGTATGAGCCTCTGGTCGACGATCAATGGCCACACAACCCCCATTTTTTCGAAAATAGCCATGAATGACCATTTTCAATAATATTAGAGGCTAACACCTACGAGTTTTTAACCAAGAAATGGTCTCCACCAGAAATCCAAGAATGTGATCTATGGCAAGGAAACATATGTGGGGTGAGGTTTTGACCAAGAAATGGTCTCCACCAGAAATCCAAGAATGTGATCTATGGCAAGGAAACATATGTGGGGTGAGGTGTATGAGCCTCTTGTCGACGATCAATGGCCACACAACCCCCATTTTTTTCGAAAATAGCCATGAATGACCATTTTCAATAATATTAGAGGCTAACACCTACGAGTTTTTAACCAAGAAATGGTCTCCACCAGAAATCCAAGAATGTGATCTATGGCAAGGAAACATATGTGGGGTGAGGTTTTGACCAAGAAATGGTCTCCACCAGAAATCCAAGAATGTGATCTATGGCAAGGAAACATATGTGGGGTGAGGTGTATGAGCCTCTGGTCGACGATCAATGGCCACATAACCCCCATTTTTTTCGAAAATAGCCATGAATGACCATTTTCAATAATATTAGAGGCTAACACCTACGAGTTTTTAACCAAGAAATGGTCTCCACCAGAAATCCAAGAATGTGATCTATGGCAAGGAAACATATGTGGGGTGATGTTTTGACCAAGAAATGGTCTCCACCAGAAATCCAAGAATGTGATCTATGGCAAGGAAACATATGTGGGGTGAGGTGTATGAGCCTCTGGTCGACGATCAATGGCCACACAACCCCCATTTTTTCGAAAATAACCATGAATGACCATTTTCAATAATATTAGAGGCTAACACCTACGAGTTTTTAACCAAGAAATGGTCTCCACCAGAAATCCAAGAATGTGATCTATGGCAAGGAAACATATGTGGGGTGAGGTTTTGACCAAGAAATGGTCTCCACCAGAAATCCAAGAATGTGATCTATGGCAAGGAAACATATGTGGGGTGAGGTGTATGAGCCTCTTGTCGACGATCAATGGCCACACAACCCCCATTTTTTTCGAAAATAGCCATGAATGACCATTTTCAATAATATTAGAGGCTAACACCTACGAGTTTTTAACCAAGAAATGGTCTCCACCAGAAATCCAAGAATGTGATCTATGGCAAGGAAACATATGTGGGGTGAGGTTTTGACCAAGAAATGGTCTCCACCAGAAATCCAAGAATGTGATCTATGGCAAGGAAACATATGTGGGGTGAGGTGTATGAGCCTCTGGTCGACGATCAATGGCCACACAACCCCCATTTTTTCGAAAATAGCCATGAATGACCATTTTCAATAATATTAGAGGCTAACACCTACGAGTTTTTAACCAAGAAATAGTCTCCACCAGAAATCCAAGAATGTGATCTATGGCAAGGAAACATATGTGGGGTGAGGTTTTGACCAAGAAATGGTCTCCACCAGAAATCCAAGAATGTGATCTATGGTAAGGAAACATATGTGGGGTGAGGTGTATGAGCCTCTGGTCGACGATCAATGGCCACACAACCCGCATTTTTTTCGAAAATAGCCATGAATGACCATTTTCAATAATATTAGAGGCTAACACCTACGAGTTTTTAACCAAGAAATGGTCTCCACCAGAAATCCAAGAATGTGATCTATGGCAAGGAAACATATGTGGGGTGAGGTGTATGAGCCTCTGGTCGACGATCAATGGCCACACAACCCCCATTTTTTTCGAAAATAGCCATGAATGACCATTTTCAATAATATTAGAGGCTAACACCTATGAGTTTTTAACCAAGAAATGGTCTCCACCAGAAATCCAAGAATGTGATCTATGGCAAGGAAACCTATGTGGGGTGAGGTTTTGACCAAGAAATGGTCTCCACCAGAAATCCAAGAATGTGATCTATGGCAAGGAAACATATGTGGGGTGAGGTGTATGAGCCTCTGGTCGACGATCAATGGCCACACAACCCCCATTTTTTCGAAAATAGCCATGAATGACCATTTTCAATAATATTAGAGGCTAACACCTACGAGTTTTTAACCAAGAAACGGTTTCCACCAGAAATCCAAGAATGTGATCTATGGCAAGGAAACATATGTGGGGTGAGGTTTTGACCAAGAAATGGTCTCCACCAGAAATCCAAGAATGTGATCTATGGCAAGGAAACATATGTGGGGTGAGGTGTATGAGCCTCTGGTCGACGATCAATGGCCACACAACCCCCATTTTTTTCGAAAATAGCCATGAATGACCATTTTCAATAATATTAGAGGCTAACACCTACGAGTTTTTAACCAAGAAATGGTCTCCACCAGAAATCCAAGAATGTGATCTATGGCAAGGAAACATATGTGGGGTGAGGTGTATGAGCCTCTGGTCGACGATCAATGGCCACACAACCCCCATTTTTTTCGAAAATAGCCATGAATGACCATTTTCAATAATATTAGAGGCTAACACCTACGAGTTTTTAACCAAGAAATGGTCTCCACTAGAAATCCAAGAATGTGACTATGGCAAGGAAACATATGTGGGGTGAGGTTTTGACCAAGAAATGGTCTCCACCAGAAATCCAAGAATGTGATCTATGGCAAGGAAACATATGTGGGGTGAGGTGTATGAGCCTCTGGTCGACGATCAATGGCCACACAACCCCCATTTTTTTCGAAAATAGCCATGAATGACCATTTTCAATAATATTAGAGGCTAACACCTACGAGTTTTTAACCAAGAAATGGTCTCCACCAGAAATCCAAGAATGTGATCTATGGCAAGGAAACATATGTGGGGTGAGGTGTATGAGCCTCTGGTCGATGATCAATGGCCACACAACCCCCATTTTTGTCGAAAATAGCCATGAACGACCATTTTCAATAATATCGAAGGCTAACACCTACGGATTTTAGACCAAGAAATGGTCTCCACCAGAAATCCAAGAATGTGATCTATGGCAAGGAAACATATGTGGGGTGAGGTGTACGAGCCTCTGGTCGATGATCAATTGCCACACAACCCCCATTTTGTCGAAAATAGCCATGAACGACCATTTACAATAATACCGAAGGCTAACACCTACGGATTTTTGACCAAGAAATGGTCTCCACCAGAAATCCAAGAATGTGATCTATGGCAAGGAAACATATGTGGGGTGAGGTGTATGAGCCTCTGGTCGACGATCAATGGCCACACAACCCCCATTTTGCCGAAAATAGCCATGAATGACAATTTTCAATAATACCGAAGGCTAAGACCTACGGATTTTTGACCAAGAAATGGTCTCCACCAGAAATCCAAGAATGTGATCTATGGCAAGGAAACATATGTGGGGTGAGGTGTATGAGCCTCTGGTCGATGATCAATGGCCACACAACCCCCATTTTTGTCGAAAATAGCCATGAATGACCATTTACAATAATATCGAAGGCTAACACCTACGGATTTTTGACCAAGAAATGGTCTCCACCAGAAAACCAAGAATGTGATCTACGACAAGGAAACATATGTGGGGTGAGGTGTATGAGCCTCTGGTCGACGATCAATGGCCACACAACCCCCATTTTGCCGAAAATAGCCATGAGCGACCATTTTCAATAATATTAGAGGCTAAGACCTACGGATTTTTGACCAAGAAATGGTCTCCACCAGAAATCCAAGAATGTGATCTATGGCAAGGAAACATATGTGGGGTGAGGTGTATGAGCCTCTGGTCGACGATCAATGGCCACACAACCCCCATTTTTTATGAAAATAGCCATGAGCGACCTTGAAAATAGCCATGAGCGACCATTTTCAATAATACTAGAGGCTAACACCTACGGATTTTTGACCAAGAAATGGTCTCCACCAGAAATCCAAGAATGTGATCTATGGCAAGGAAACATATGTGGGGTGAGGTGTATGAGCCTCTGGTCGATGATCAATGGCCACACAACCCCCATTTTTGTCGAAAATAGCCATGAACGACCATTTTCAATAATACCGAAGGCTAACACCTACGGATTTTTGACCAAGAAATGGTCTCCACCAGAAATCCAAGAATGTGATCTATGGCAAGGAAACATATGTGGGGTGAGGTGTATGAGCCTCTGGTCGATGATCAATGGCCACACAACCCCCATTTTTGTCGAAAATAGCCATGAACGACCATTTTCAATAATATCGAAGGCTAACACCTACGGATTTTTGACCAAGAAATGGTCTCCACCAGAAATCCAAGAATGTGATCTATGGCAAGGAAACATATGTGGGGTGAGGTGTATGAGCCTCTGGTCGACGATCAATGGCCACACAACCCCCATTTTTTATGAAAATAGCCATGAGCGACCATTTTCAATAATACTAGAGGCTAACACCTACGGATTTTAGACCAAGAAATGGTCTCCACCAGAAATCCAAGAATGTGATCTATGGCAAGGAAACATATGTGGGGTGAGGTGTATGAGTGTCTGGTCGATGATCAATGGCCACACAACCCCCATTTTTGTCGAAAATAGCCATGAACGACCATTTTCAATAATACTAGAGGCTAAGACCTACGGATTTTTGACCAAGAAATGGTCTCCACCAGAAATCCAAGAATGTGATCTATGGCAAGGAAACATATGTGGGGTGAGGTGTATGAGCCTCTTGTCGATGATCAATGGCCACACAACCCCCATTTTTGTCGAAAATAGCCATGAATGACCATTTACAATAATACCAAAGGCTAACACCTACGGATTTTTGACCAAGAAATGGTCTCCACCAGAAATCCAAGAATGTGATCTACGACAAGGAAACATATGTGGGGTGAGGTGTATGAGCCTCTGGTCGATGATCAATGGCCACACAACCCCCATTTTTGCCGAAAATAGCCATGAGCGACCATTTTCAATAATACACCTCACCCCACATATGTTTCCTTGCCATAGATCACATTCTTGGATTTCTGGTGGAGACCATTTCTTGGTCAAAAATCCGTAGGTGTTAGCCTTCGGTATTATTGAAAACGGTCGTTCATGGCGATTTTCGGCAAAAATGGGGGTTGTGTGGCCATTGATCATCAACCAGACGCTCATACACCTCACCCCACATATGTTTCCTTGCCATAGAATGACCATTTTCAAAAATACCAAAGGCTAACACCTACGGATTTTTGACCAAGAAATGGTCTCCACCATAAATCCAAGAATGTGATCTATGGCAAGGAAACATATGTGGGGTGAGGTGTATTATTGAAAATGGTCGCTCATGGCTATTTTCGGCAAAAATGGGGGTTGTGTGGCCATTGATCATCGACCAGAGGCTCATACACCTCACCCCACATATGTTTCCTTGTCGTAGATCACATTCTTGGATTTCTGGTGGAGACCATTTCTTGGTCAAAAATCCGTAGGTGTTAGCCTTCGATATTATTGAAAATGGTCATTCATGGCTATTTTTGACAAAAATGGGGGTTGTGTGGCCATTGATCTTCCACCAGAGGCTCATACACCTTACACCACATATGTTTCCTTGCCATAGATCACATTCTTGGATTTCTGGTGGAGACCATTTCTTGGTCAAAAGTCCTTAGGTGTTAGCCTTCGGTATTATTGAAAATGGTCGTTCATGGCTATTTTCGACAAAAATGGGGGTTGTGTGGCCATTGATCATCGACCAGACGCTCATACACCTCACCCCACATATGTTTCCTTGCCATAGATCACATTCTTGGATTTCTGGTGGAGACCATTTCTTGGTCAAAAACTCGTACATGTTAGCCTTCGATATTATTGAAAATGGTCGTTCATGGCTATTTTCGACAAAAATGGGGGTTGTGTGGCCATTGATCATCGACCAGAGGCTCATAAATCTCACCCCACATATGTTTCCTTGCCATAGATCACATTCTTGGATTTCTGGTGGAGACCATTTCTTGGGCAAAAATCCGTAGGTGTTAGCCTTCGGTATTATTGAAAATGGTCATTCATGGCTATTTTCGGCAAAATGGGGGTTGTGTGGCCTTGATCGTCGACCAGACGCTCGTACACCTCACCCCACATATGTTTCCTTGCCATATATCACATTTTTCGATTTATGGTGGAGACCATTTCTTGGTCAAAAATCCGTAGGTGTTAGCCTTCGATATTATTGAAAATGGTCATTCATGGCTATTTTCGACAAAAATGGGGGTTGTGTGGCCATTGATCTTCGACCAGAGGCTCATACACCTCACTACACATATGTTTCCTTGTCGTAGATCACATTCTTGGATTTCTGGTGGAGACCATTTCTTGGTCAAAAATCCGTAGGTGTTAGCCTTCGATATTATTGAAAATGGTCATTCATGGCTATTTTCGGCAAAATGGGGGTTGTGTGGCCATTGATCGTCGACCAGAGGCTCATACACCTCACCCCACATATGTTTCCTTGTCGTAGATCACATTCTTGGATTTCTGGTGGAGACCATTTCTTGGTCAAAAATCCGTAGGTGTTAGCCTTCGATATTATTGAAAATGGTCGTTCATGGCTATTTTCGACAAAAATGGGGGTTGTGTGGCCATTGATCATCGACCA